>NC_055683.1:21665888-21965888 GCF_017639745.1 Melanotaenia boesemani | reverse complement strand
GGAAGGAAAACTTTTGTATTTTTTTCTTGTTTCAGCTCTCCTCAAGTCACCCTTTACCTTTTATCACCACATCTCCACACCTGGCCCATTCCCATCACCTCTATATCCTCTCTCTTCCTACTTTGTTTTACTCCCTTACCCCCCCCCCCCCCCCCTTCTATTGAACAGTCTGTCCTTCTCTAAGCTAATAGCACTTGCAGTTATGCCAGCGACTATGGCACTGATTCGATTACATGCGAGTCTGCAGAGTTTTACAAGAAACTTACCAACTCAGCTGCTTGGGGAGAACATCAAAAACTGTGTGAATCTGTGTGTGTGTGTGTGTGTGAGCAAGTTTAAAGCTGTTCTTTAATGACCTAAGCCCTAAGGCTCATTTGAGCTGTGGATACAGGCAGTCAGCTAATGTACAAACATCTGGGTGGTTTCACACACGTACACACAAGCACAAGGGTTGAGCTTTTATCATTGTCCAGTGGAAGGGTTTTAGCATTGGCGCTGACTAATGCCACCCACACATCACCATACACACTAGGACCAGTGGAAAAACACTGGGGAAGGATTTAGGCTGAGTATGATCCATATATGTGTAACATATATCTGACAGCTCGGATTATGTGTATATATGAGAGTCAGACCTGTATATATATATATATATATATATATATATATGTGTATGTGTGTGTGTGTGTGGGTGTGCATGAGAAACAGAGACAGTGAAACAGCAGGGTCATTTCATTAAGTCCCTCAGTGGCCACTAACCGTTTCCTCTCTCTTTACATGTCTTTTTTTCTGTCTTTGATACTCCATCTAAACAGAGCTGCACTCTTTTTTTTCCATTCCTGTCAAACCCACACACACACACACACACACACACACACACACACACACACACACACACACACACACACACACACACACACACACACTACCCCATCACACACAAACACACACACACACACACACACACACACACACACACACACACACACACACACACACACACACACACACACACTACCCAATTCTGTCTGTCCTCCCTCTGTTTTTTTCTTCCAGGGCTGACAGCGCAATAAGAAAATACATCCAGGAGAGAGAAAGGGTCACTAAGCAGAACTTAGGGGAAATATCGGGTCCGTGTTGAAACTGTGCATTGTGGCTGCATCATCTGTCCACCAGGTCAAGGTGTGCAGGTAAAATCACTAAATCAGCAGGGCATGAAGCGAGTCTGCTCCAATAATATGACATTTCTGTACATCCACACGACCTCTGTATGAACACACTTTTGCTTGAAGAAGAGGAGCAGAAGAAGAAGGGATTACGTTAATCTGCAGAACATGTTCGCATCATATGTCGAGTTGAGCCATAGTTGATATTTTCCGATTGCCATTAATGCGTTACTGCCAAATAATTAGAAAATATCCTGTTTTTGTTCAGAAGAGGACAGTTAGTAAACAAATGTCTACTTCTATTGAATAAAATACTTGCATTTAAAAAATAGGTTTGAACTCACTGCTGCAGCTTTGATCAGTGTGCAAAGTGTGTAAATGTGACAAATTGCATTTTTATGAAAGCTTTGGAGCAGTTTAAACCTGAGCATGATATCTGCACAAACACAATATTACAATGCGACAGGGGGAAAATGTAAAAGAAATTAAACTGAATAAAATAGCATTGCAAGAATATTTTAATGCAGCCACTAAATCTCAGTAAGGCATATCCTGGAAACATCACATGTATTTTACACTATAGGTCCAAGTGTACCCAGAGCTCAAACTAACAGGGCGACAAAAATGATCATTTCAATCTGATCACTGTGGGAAAGATTATGTTTTACGTTTCGTAATATATCTGTTTCACTTACAGGATAACGTGCTTATACAACAGTTTATGAAACATAACACATTTGGTTAGAAGAAGAGAAAAAAGAAGCGTCGCTCTTTGTTTTGCTGAGAACTTTAGTCTTTTTTTGTCCTGATCTCAGTGTTACTCTGCCCTTCCTCCCACTCTGTCTCTCCCCTCCACTGAGGGAGAGGTCTGAAGTTGCAGTCACCAGAGCAATTAGAGACTTCATGTTCCTCTTCACTGTCAAGAAGAGCCAAGGATGCACACATCCACACACGTGTTGTGCGCACACACACCACCCCTTCTCCGCTGTCCTCTGTACTGGCAGGCACTGGGCAAAAGTTCACTCTGCCACTGTGCTAACTATCTCCCGCTCTCCTCCTCCTATACACTGTCTGCTTCTCAAGCTCTGCCTTTTCAAGAAAACTGCTAACTAGCAATTTTTCATTCTTTCCCTCATTTTTTCTTTGCCTCTCCAAAGACTATCATCCTTTTGTCTCTGTCTTTCCTCGCTTTTTAAAGTCTTCTAGAGAAATTAAACTTCTTCATTTGATGTCTTGCTTTTGCTCCTCTCAGTAGCCCATCTCACCATCTTTTCCTATGAATATGTATACATGTTACATGTATGATACTTCAAACACCACCTTTTCCGCGATCCACTATCCTGTAGTCAATCTAACTGTAAAGCTCAGTTAGATTTTCAATGTCAATAACATTTCAAAGTGCCCAGAAGAAATTAAATTCCATCATGTACCAATCTTGTGAAACTTCCTTTGATGTCTCAGATGAACATGGTGAACATTGGCCAAGAGCTCTATTTTCATCAGAGTAAATGAAAGACCTCAAATAGCAATCTTATATTACAGTCATCATAGTCCTGTGGGCAGCTGCAAGTCATTCATTCTTTAGAAAGTCAAGTGAAGGCTCCATCATCATAGTCACGGGGTGGTGAATCTATTCTTTACACACACAACAGGCTGTAATACAATGAATGCAGCTGCACTTACTGAAGTTAGAGGGTCAGAAACTCTGCAGTCATGACAGTCTTATTAGATTCTTGACTCTCACATGAGCACTGGAGTATTTTGAAACATAAAATGAATACCTTATATAGCTTGACAAAACTAAACAAAACATGTGATATGCTGGTCTCCTTGATATTGTAATGAGTTCTCTTGGTCTGTTAATGTGCTCATAAGTATTCATTACCAAAGGGTAGACCTCAAAGCTTGCACAGCAAGTGGGCAAATGGTTCAGCAGTGAAACATACTGATGATCAATCAAAAAGCAGAATATTCATAAACATCCCTCAGTGACTCACACTTTCCTCACACTTCCTACAAGACTGGAAGTGCTCTGAGGGCTCATAGCTGTTTGTTCTCTTTCATAGATCATTATGTTATTCGACACGACCTAACTCTCTTTCCTTTACAGCTAATGAAAGCACAGCAAGGTGACTTACTGGTCATTATTCAACCATCTATAGGTAAGCTTAAAGAAACTACCCTGAAAACACCATAAATTATAAACATCACATTTTAGAAACTATGAGATGCAACTGGAGTTTATTATTCCTCATCTTTACTGCATCAGTCATGGTAAAACAATGCATAATATACTAAAAAGACCAAATTTCTCTTATAAAAGACAGACTGTGACCTGTCATATTTGATTTATTAGTAATTCTGTCTGCTGGCAGTTTAGCTTCTGTGTACAACAAGAATATTTTGAGAAGAATAATTACTGCTTTGCTTATCTATAGCTGTCTTTACAGCAGCCTCTGGTAATAACCACAACATTAATATCCAAACAAACAACATGTAAGCTGTTGTTGTTTTTGTTCTAATCCTTCTGTTTCAACTAAAAGAACAAATAAGTAAGCAAAATTACTTTTTTAAAATCTTCATTTATTTGCTTTTCTTTTTTTATTGTAAGATTTGAACCTCAATCTTAAGGGAAGATACCAACAAACACACTTAAAAAAAAAAAAAAAGGTTAGATTTACCTTCCAGATTACCCCCCCCCCCCCCCTCCCCACTATATTTAAATAACGTAAAGTGACATATATACCAAATATTTATGCCACAAAATATATGTCCATATATTGTATTTTCAGACTCATCCTGCTTTGACAGCAATGTTTTATCACTATGAGATTGCAGGCTGAACCAAGTTATTTTCTTCCTTGATAAATTGCAAAGGCTACTCTTTTAAATTTGATCATCATCATGGCCCCATTTCGGACCCACTATTGTGCTCATTGTGACATTCTTCAGTCATGTGGAAATATTTTTTACAGGAAAATACATTTGAAAATATCGACCCAGGGTGGTAAACATAGTCATCTACCAGATCATTTCTGATATAGAGTCTGTTTGCAGGAAGTGTGGAGTTTGTTTTTTGACTTGTTGCTGCATCACGCCATGCCCTGCTTCTCACCCAGTGTCCTTGTGCCTCGCCACTGGATTAAAGGAGGTAAAGTTGATGAATGTTTGGAAATTGCAGATACATTCAGAAGAATTTTAGAACGGTTGTAGGCAAAAAACAAGCTCACTGCAGAATGACTCATACAATTTATACAGCACTTACTGGATAATAGATGAGATATAACAAACTACAAAGCACCCACTTGGATAAAATGTACCCTGCAGTTAGTGGTGATAGAGCCATTAAATGACTTATTAAATTCTCTCAAGAGCTTCACTTTGTGTAAAGTAATATGTTTGAGTTGAGCTGACATTAAAAGGAAGATGTGAATCTTTTATAAGTTAAATAATGAAGTTTAAAGATGGTTGGGGGAAAAAAAATCTATTTATCTATGCAAGCAAAGTGTAGCATGTAAGTCTCAAAAAGGAATAAAGTTAAAGGTTAATGGCGTTTTCTTTTTTTATTTAAGAGGAAAATAACAAAAAGCACCCTGCAGCGATTGAGCTATTTAAGCAATGTTAGCTTTCATATAATTTTTATCAAGGTCTTTAAAAGTTTTTTTTGTAAAAAAATATATATGTGAAATACTTTTTTTTTAAATATCTGGAATCAAAAGCACTAAAAAATGGCATCATATGTGACATTATATAAAATATCTCTATAACTTTAAGGTTCATTTATGCTCAACTCAGACACCGCTGTTACATGTGTAATTTGGTCCATTTTCAGAGAGCTTAGCTATCCGTCACTTGACGCAGAGCAATACCACCAGAAATCGTGGGGGCAGTCTTGAGCAGCAAATATTTTAAGAAAGACTATTATATGTAAATGTTTAGGGCATGTTGGGCAGTTGGAAACGACTTTATAGCGATCGGCTTGCGGGAGTGAACTCTGAACCTAGCACTGCCGGCTAGTGGAGGAATTGACTTAACAACCATGGCAACGCAAAAAAGGCATTGAAGTATGAGGACGGTGACACGACAATGTTTGAAATGGACGTTGTTATTTATTAGTAGTATTAAGTAGCTAGACTCTTCTCCTCTGTTGTCCCCCGGTGGTGGAACGATCTACCAAACTCCGTCTGATCCGCAGAGTCCTTTTCCACTTTTAAGAGCAAGCTAAAGACTCAGTTGTTTAAGGAGCATTTCCACACTTAGCTTAACTCTTCTACTCAACAGAATGAGTTAGAAAGATTTGTCCAGCTCTTTGGCTCAACCAAGTACTGAATAAGCTGCGTGCACTTATGCCCAAGTTGATGCTGTTTGATGAAATCGTGATGTTTGTATTTCAACAAAATGACTTAAAAAAACTACAAAAAACTTCATATATGTATATATATATATATATATATATATATATATATATATATATATATGCACTGCCTCTAGCACTACATGACAGCACCTGGGTCCAACTGGACTTAAAGCAGTCTGACTACCACTTAATTGTGATGTCCCATCTTGTTTGAATTCATGCTTGTCTTGTTCTTACTCTCAAATGTAAGTCGCCTTGGATAAAAGCGTTTCCTAAATGACTGTAGAATAGAATAGAATCAATAGAATAGAAGCTAATTTCTACCCCGAGTATAAACGCTGTATATTTTATTGTCATTATAGATTATTTTTAGGTAAAATAAAAGGAAATAATGGTGAATGGATATACAGGACGGGAGCTTTACAAGTGTTTCGTCCCTTTTTTGTCACCTAGTGGCTAAAAAAAACTATTTACAAAAAAAAAAAGTTTAAATGAATCAACAAACTAAATGGGAATAAAAACCAATGCCATTTTGATAAAACTCTGCCCCCTTTAGGTGATATTTCTTGAAGACCAAAGTTATAAATCCATCTTTAACTAACTTGCCACAACACTGGCTTTTTTTAAAAACTGCTGTCTCAAAGCTTTATTCATAGCTTCCCTCTTCCCATCATCCCAAAAATCAACAGCCACAGATGCACTCTAAAAAGAGCAAAGCAAGCTTTTTCTTCAGTGTGTACCTTTATTTAGCAATATTAGTTAAAAGTATGCTAATAATACATAAAAAATAAATAAATAAATAAATAAATAATTGGTAATGGAAAAGCTTATCAAAGTTTCAAGTAGCCGGTGGTGCTGTAGTGTTGTGGATATCTTACTTGAAAGAAAATACTACAAAATTCTTGGAACATGAAATTGTCAATTTAAGATATAACGTAAAAAAATAAATAAAATGAAAATAGAAGAAGGTTTACTGTAATCCGGAAGTTAAAACCTACTTTGACTATGACAAGTGAATGAATGCTAAAGCTTTGTCATGACTCTCTCAGCACCTCACAGTGTTTGAATGTGCATGTAACCTTCTGACATCTGTTCCGGCAGCAATCCGTCTTGATTTTATTTAGTTAAGGGACAAATAGGCACTGCCACACAAAAAGTGTTCCTGTTATAAACAACATATATTCCAAGCCAGTAATGTCAGGGTGATGACAGACAGCCATAGGAATGAAATGTTATGTTCCTACAAGAAAGTGACATTGAAGTAACCCATAACCCAATTATGGCTACAACTGAAAAACGGTGTCCACTTTCATTATAATTCAAAACCAGCAGGACAAAACACCAAAGCGTGTTAGTGTATATGGAAGGTAAATGCATGCATAGTGTTTAACAGTCTTACTACAATACTCTAAAGGTCAAATGACTGATTATATGCACCAAACTACCAAAGTAGGTCTTGTAGCAAATGTGAACTATACCTTTTTTTTTTTTTTCTTGTACTGTCCAGCATGGCAGCAGACAGAATGATGATCTGGCTGCTGGGTTGTGCTGAACAAATTTGCTTTTCCAAGAGGTTTTTTTTTTTTTAAGGAGAATTTCATAGTGCAGTAATTTCTGCTAAAGTTTTAGAAAAATAATGTTAATGATTTAATTGTGAGATTCGTAGGAAAAATTCAAAATGAATGAAATATCGTCCACAAAACAAAATTAGTAAGATTGCTGCACTTTTACACATCCTGATTTAGTTTTCCTCATTATTTTCTCACTTGAACTTCCAGCTGCATCAGATCGAAAAGTACATGTTGAGTGCAGATTCACTACTACTGAAGAGTAATGTATGTGAGAGGGGTCACACAGAGATTGTACCCACTGAGGGTCGCTACTACAGTTGTTAATAGAGTCACTTTAAGCCCTTCTTCTTTTCTCCAGTTTCTCTCTTATCTCTCTCAGACTGCAGAGAACTAATGGCGTTTGTGTAGGACCTAAGGGAAAGAAGCAAAGCAAGGGGGAAGAAGAAGTGTTGAAGAGTGACGAGAGAGTGGGGATCATTAGAATTAGTATTGGTACAAGCATTAACATTAGCTCTGGGATTTATTTTGAGTGTGTAAGCTTTAGTATTTTAATGAGTTTTATTTATTTTAGGAGAGGATTGTCTCATTAATGTTTGTACCTCTTTTAAAAAAGAGACGTTCTCTGAGGTAAAAGGACAATAGTTCATATTCTGCTTGAAGCAGAAACTCATTAAAATAAGTGGAACACTTGCAGTATTGCACAACATGAAGGCATAAATGAAAATTTGGGAAGAAACAACATCTTAAGTGAAAGGGAAAGAGATGGAGCCTGGTAGAGAGGAGGCTGAATTTGTGAGAAAGAAAAAATATAGAAGGCAAATAAGAAGAAATGACAGAAAATAGACAAGAAAACAAGCAGAAGATGAAAGATGCTTGCCTTGAACCAAAGACTTGCCTTTGATTTTCTTTTATAAAACATGTGTCAAAACAAGTGGAACTACACAAACATGCCATTGTCAAGCGAAACACCTTACAGCAAGTGTCACCGCTAAAGAAGACACTGTTAATCTGTCATGTGGCCAAGCAGCAGATTTTCAAAGGAGAGCAACAGATTGAACATGGACAGAAAGCAAAAGTTTAGAGAAAGAATGAGAAGGAAGCAAAAACAAGGGGGTGAGAGAAGATAGGTGATGTGTCCCAGGTGTGAGTTCTATCCTCTGCAGTAGTTAGGAGCAAGGCACGGCAACACCTCAGCCATCCGTCACCATGGAGATAATAAGCTGTCAGGGCCAGAAAGGATCATGGGCCACAGCCGCCGGTCACTCTGCTTGAACACCACAAGAGCTAATCAAAGGATAACGGAATAGGGAGAGATAATGTGAAGGGAGGTAGAGTTTACCGGCATCCGGCAATTTGGTGGGAAAAGAAAAAGAATTGAATCTGTGAGGAAAGGAGGGATAAAAGGAGAAGAGGGACAGACAAGAAATGCAATCATGTGACGGTGGTCAGACGATACTAATTTTAGAAGAAACAGAACAGAAAGGGATTGGAAGGAAAGGGGAAATGTGCCCACTGTTGTGATGATGTTTAGACAAGCAAAGAAAAGGTGCCCTGAGCCATTCATCAATCAATGCTCTGATTCCACAGAACTTATGCCCACTCCCAACTGCTTTTTTTTCCCCCATAAACTGCAAGTAATTACTCTGTATTTCCACTTTGATAATAGAGCTATAAAACATCCCATACAATGTACCCTCAATGCAATTATTTTGACAATGTAGGAGTCTCGAATTGGCAATGCAGACCACAATACAATGACCAAGATAAGTAGTCTCAGTATGGTGTCAAGTAATTCCTATGCGTGAATCTTATCTATCTTTTCCTTGTTTCTAGCATAAGTAACTGCTGACATGTCAGGTTACTCTGCATGCACTTAATTGAGCTATCAGAGGTTGAACTAAGTATGAGAGACCTCTCTTGTTGTCAGTCTGACCTGTTAAATAAATCATTGGTGAGAATCTTCTACATGTAACTTAGAGACAATGCTGCAGACTGGCTGGACAGGAAGATATTATTCATTATTCACTCAGAATTCTATGAATTAAAGTATTTTCTCTCCATTCAGTTGATTTACAAGTGAAAGCTATGACCTAGCTTGGCCTAGTGACATACATTCAGTCACTAAGTATATGGTTAACAAATTTCTGCTTGTACTGTGACATATTAATGATATAGGGACACAATTTCTAGAACTAAGCAACAGCTCGAATTGGAAGTGTCACAGCAACTGAGTCTTTCACTTCTTGTTGAATTAATTTCCATCCATTCTTCCACCAAAATGTCTATGCTATGCAGTTCCTTTCAGGTTTATCCAAAGATTATATTTTTATTACATTCAGGACAGGGACTGTAAGAACAATGACAAAACCTCAAGTCTGATCATATTGAGGGTCTCCGTTAAGGATAGAAATGATTATTCCTACTGAAAGACTCATGCTCCTTCCTTATTTATACTATTATAGAAGCCCCAGACATGATAATTTTGGTTAAAGAGGTGATGTGTTTTCATCCATTATTTCTTGCCAAAAATACGCTTATTTATTATGGACACAAAGTCCACATCAGCCCCATTAATCCACAGACTTCTTACTGAATGCATCCACTTTGTTTAGATGTTGGTTTATTAGAATACAGCAAAGCTTTTCTTCTTAGAGAAGGCCATAGGTGTTGCTGCAGAAATACACAGCAGTCACCCTGGGGTAATTAAATGCTTTTTGTGTCACATGAGCAATTTTCAAGAAAAGTGCCCAAATTTAGCTGTGAAAGCAAACACCTCATCTAACTTCTACCAGCTTTATCTTGATTGGTTTGTGTAGCTTTTATTAATCTATTCGTGATATACTGCTGCTTAATCCTGCCTGGATGAGGCATGTTAAACCCTCAACATGTTATTCGTCTATAACGAGAACCACTTTACTAAGGACGCTGTTTTGATAGCACTAGCCCTGACTCACCCGCAGCATCCCAACACCTTCACCACTGATCCTCAACACTGGAATGCTGCAGGGTTGTGTGCTCCATCCTCTTCACCTTCTTCACATAAGACTGCGCTGCCATCCACCCCATCAACATGGTTGTGAAGTTTGCAGACGATGCCACCGTGGTGGGTCTCATGCCCTATGATGATGAGACCCACTAAAGAGAAGAGGTCCAGAGTCTCACAAAATGGTGCTCCAAGAACAATCATCAAACATCAAAGAGACAAGAAAGCTCATCGTAGAATACAGGAGGTCCAGGAAGACTGAGCAAGCTCCTCTCTGCATATACGGAGAGGCAGCTAGAACTCCATCTACACCTCCCAAGTCCAGAAGAGGGACAGACACATTGCAGATGGCCCCACCCACCCAGGCAATGCACTGTTTGTACTGCTTCCATCAGGAAAGAGGTACAGGAACATTAAAACCACCACGAAAAGACTCAGAGACAGCTTCTTCCCCAGAGCTGTGAAAGCAATAGCCTCCCTGTAGTTCAACACTTGCTAATGAAGCTAATACTGACATTAGGTTAGAGGTGTTGTTATATCTTTTATATATTTATTTTTTATTTACGTGTGCCTGTTATATTTCTATTTTCTTATTTATGTGTGCTTAAGCCAAGAGACTCTTGAATGTTTTGTTATGCTTGCATAATGGCAATAAAGATCTTGAGTCTTGAATGTTGCCAGTTATTTATATGACTAATTTGAAATCACCACACACTACAGAAGAATTTAGAGCCCTTAAATAAAACCTGACACCACCACGAGCACAATATGCAAACTTAACACAGAAACCAATCCGATGTGGTTTCCGCAAGTTTACTTTAAAGTATTGGATTGTATTAGATCTGACAGCTCAAATCCGTTAGAAAGCCCAACATTTGCAGAGCTTCTTTTTTGTTTTGTTTTTGACCATGAAATTGAAGAAAATTTTTTTATTCATTTACATGACAGCATTTGATTGTCATGTCAGTATGTGTGCACACACATACATCTACAAAACATTGCACACAACTAGATTGCACTGGTTTCTTTATAGAATCGGGACTGAGATGGATTTTAATGGGACAAAAATGTAAGTTATCTGACATCAATACTATTTACAAAATGTAAATAATGTGAGAATAAAAAAAGAGAGAGAATTTGAATGCAGTGAGAAATGGGGTTTATATCTGTTGGATGATTTGTATTGAGTGTTAGAGAGAGGATGTGTGTGGGGTGCAATATAGAGAGGTGCTCCAGGTGCTCTGCTGCAGGGAAGCGTGGGAGAGCAATGTTGTGTGTGTGTGTGAATGTGTATTTGTATGTGTGTGCTGCTGAAGGCCTCTCACAGCTACTAAGTAGAGGACAGAATTATTGATCTGCAAAGAGATGGTGAAACAACCACTTATTGCCCCCCTTCACACGCATCTAGACAGATTTTACACAATATGATGACCATGAAACGGGGTTTATTTTGCAATCACATCTAAGGGGCATGGTCTTTTCTAGTATATTCAAGCAAACAGTAATGGTTTGTGATAAGCAATCTGACATATCTACTGTATATACATAGCCTTGTCTACTTCAGTTTAGTGGAAAACACACACGAGTGCTAATCATTGCTTGAGTGCAATGAACTTCAAACACCAAATTCCTGCCTCCCTGCAAGTCCCACACATGCACACAGCTTTTAAATCTGACACACAAAAAGACATAAAACCACACAGACACACAGCTTAGCAAACTTTTAAACTGCCCATGCAGTACTAATGTAGTTATAGTAAAAGCAAAAGTGACCCAGCATTTATCACTGAGGAATACAGCTTCCACCAGAAAAAAAACACCTAAATATTACAATAAGAACCTTTCCTCAAATTGCTGCACAGACCTTCACACCTTGCACCTTTCAGTTGTATTTAATACCTCTGTCACACAAACACACACAAACACGCATATACACAATTAGGGTAATGCAATCGAAGCATTTCTGGTGTGAAACAAGATTTCTTTGCAGTGTGTCTTTGTATGCATCAGCATGTTTGTGCGCTGTGGCCTGAGGGCCAGCAGATCTTTCTGAAACCTTTTTTCCCCTCAAACATCAAAGACAGAGACTAAAAGGCAAACAAAGTCAGGCTGTCTAGTTTAGTCTGTCTGACTGCTTACACCCTCAGTGTTGCTCACTGATTTTCTGCTCACCCATGTGTTTGTCTGTAATACAGGCATATTACTATGGTATTAGTTTCCCTTCACTGGCTAGCATTAAATGGATGGGTCACACAATTACAAGAATTTTGATGGGTTTTTGCCTCAAGACTTGGAAGAAATTCTCAGACAAAAAAAGTTATTTAGAAATGCCCGATGTAATCTTTTTCTTTTCAGTTGGAATAGCACTGCAATCAGTCCGGCCCTGATATTTCTGCCCAAACACTAAAAACTATGTAAAAATCCATGTTTCAAAGCATATTCTAAATTGTTGAAAGGCTAATATATGAGTGTATGTGAATTTATGCAAATAATAACACATTTATAAACCGCTAGCCAGTCAATTGCTGCACTTAATTTTTTTAAGAGAAAATTAAAGTCATATATGATTAATTTGCCTATATTAGTGTAATTACTGCTTAACAAAACATGTTCATCATCACCAGAAGCAGTTATTGGAGATAAATAAAGTCTTGGTGCCAATTTTAAGAAACTGAAATCATTAGGAAAATTATTCTGTCTGACAATTTTGAGGAACAATGCACTTAATTATTTTTTATATTTTTTTTTCAAGTTTTTGGTGTCATGTTTTCCAAATATACAATGTTTTATCTCAATTCCCTATACCAACAGGAAAGTAAATCAGGTTTATTAAATTAAACAGATGTCAAGCACAAGTAGTCAGACTACAATGACTAGGCAAAAGATAAAGTCCATAAGAGAGTGAATGTTTAAAAAAACAAAAGAAAAAAAAAATACAAGAACAACAAATACCATACAAATACCAAGCATGGGGAAAATGAAAAACACAAATATAAATTGCTGGAAAACTGGCCACAAAAGAACTTAGACAATCTGGCAATGAACAACAGGAACCAGAAGTTTGTACAGAGAACGTAACGACTGATTATAAGCAGGTGTGGATGCAGAGAGCAGGACAGCAGGGTACAAACCAGGTGAGGAGCAAACAGGCAAAAGCTCTAGAAGTGACCTAGGATAAAATTTATTTCAATAAAACAAACAATTAGCTGAAGGTTGATTTCAATGAGAAACCTTTATTTGGTTTCACTCTAAGCCTTCTATTTTAACTAAGTTTAGCAATTATTAACATTTTGTGCGTTGGTGAGAATTTCAATATTCAGTTTTATTGTTTCTGTTTTTTGTAAAAGCTGTAATTTATTTATTTATTTTTTTATTATTAAAAAGAAAAAAAAAGCTCAGCTACTATAGTTTAAAAAATATTCGAAATTTTGAATCAGTGACTTAAGACAGAAACACAACAAATAAATCAAGTACTTTGGTTTCCACTCATTTATTAACTTGCCATTGTATGCACTTGCCGTTAAATGAAGCTCCTCCGTCTCGCACCTCTACACTCGGTCTTTGGAGGGCCTTTGTTCCTGCTTGTTTGCCAGCCTTATTGTCTGGTTTAGTCTTGAAGCTTTACTGGTTTGAATGGTTCAAATTTCAAAGGACTTGAGGGGAGCTCAGCTCACTCTGCAAAGCAGATGAGCTCCTCTAAAGACATTCACCTGGTACACTAATGAGAAGACCTAAAAGTAGTTCACTTTTAGGTTCTATCTAATTTTTCCAAATAGAATAGCAATTAAATCCTGTGTTGTGTGTTTTTATTCATTTATTTGATTTAATCAATTAATTTCTTTTTCTGAATGCTGCAGGTGAGCTGTTTCTTTCAGCACCATGGACAGCAGCATGGCTTGTTTTGTGTTGTGCGCAGCCCAGTAACCACTTAATTTGCTGCTTTTTGTGGCTGTTAAAAGAACTTTCCATTCTTACATGAGATGTTTCTGATTGTATCTGCTGCATAGAGTAGTAGCTGAATGTTTTTGGCAGTAAACGTGTTTTTGACTGTGCTGCTATGCACTAACATTTATGATTTGTAAAGTCATTTTGCTCACCCAAAACTAAAGCTCCCTCAAAAGCCCCTGTGTAATTCGAGCCCTGCTGGTTTGTAAATTTGAGCCACAAAAGCAGGGGCTGTGGAGTTGACTACAACTTGTAAATTGTGTTGTTACTTATTTTGTGTCTTTGTTTCTCTTGCTGGTCACGACTCTCAAAACAGTCTGTCTTTATTTTCTTTTTTACATTCTCCTGGCCTGTTTTCAGAAATCAATTTTGAACCACCTTATAAAAACTGAAAATCACTTTTTGTTTAACATGCTTTAACTAATTTAGTCACTAACCCTTTTTCCCTGTCTGAGCCAGGGTTGTAACACCATAACACATGGCAGAATAGTTTGGAAAAAAAAAAAAAAAAACATAACATCCAGCCAAGTTGCAAACACATTCTTGGGGATATAAATTACAAATCATACCACAACGAGAAACCATACAAGACTTATCATAATATTTAAAACCATTCACAAACCTCCCAAACAGGATGATTAGATTTCCAAAGAGTTATCAAAGAGATACTTTTAAAACACTATTTTACAGACCAGCTAAACTAAGCTTAATCCCCACCAAAACAAGAAATGTATGTATCTTATCAGAAATGATTATAAACTCTAATATAATAAACAGTAATATAAACAGTAATATGCTAAAGGCTATGGAAGGTCTCTAGATCTCTTATGCTGTTCTTCTATGTTGAACATTACAATATAACTGACCAGTGCGAACATTACACTTCTTAAAGACATGCATACACATACAGACATTACTACAGCAACACAAGAGGAAGCTCTGTGTGTATTTATTAGTCTCTAATGTGGAAAGAATCATACTTAGTCTCACCCTGCTATCAGTGTTGTCAGCATACAGACGGCTGCCTGTTCTGTAGACAAGTTAAAAGCACAAACACAACACACTCCCACAAGTGTATGCACGCAAACATGCACAGTACATTGTCCAAGCTGTGCCATACTCATTGCTGCAATTGCACTTCTGAAAGGATGTTGAATACACTTACTTTGAGAAGATTCTGGGCAGGGGGTTGGGGTGGGGTGGGGGTCAGAGTCAAGATGGATGGAAATATATCAACAGAATACAAAATAGCCAGAAAAAGTAAAGAAAGGATAAAAGAATGGGAAGATAATGGGATAATGGATGATCATAAAAATAAGGAAGATATACAGCAAAGGAGTCAGAAGCTACAGTAAACAAGAGATGAAAAGAATATCTAAAGAAGTGAGAGAAACAGACAGAGCTATGTAAAGGTTTTGTTTAAGGTTGAATGAGTTGTTTTCTTCAGTGAAAGAAAGGATATGGACTGGAGACCATACGGATGCACCAACTGCGAGGACAGGTAGTCTGCTTGAGACAGAAGAAGACCACAGGTGCCAGCTCGGGGAAGGGCACCACAAGAGTGCTCAGATCACTGCCGATACTGACATCATCACCTGGCCCCACTTCCTCGATGATGTCATCAGCCTGCGCCAAGCTGTATTCCTCACTCTGCCCTGGCCCTGCTGAGGAAATGCTCCCCAGCGGCACAGGACACTCCTCACTCGTCATTGCAACCCAGCTGAATTCTGAAACACAATGCAAATTTACACCAGAATTACAATATTGAAAAATGGCATTTGAATTACTGTTGCTATCATTTGACACACACACAAACACATAATAAAAAGCCATATTCATAATATTACCTCATAACATTCAAATACTTTGTGACTATTTTAGTCTCAGAAGCCCACTGGCCTTGTGCAGTCTCTGTGCCCTGGCACACTCACTTGTCTGCATAACATAAAACACTCTGCTTTCTGATAACAATCCCCTCACACACAGAGGCGTACAACATTGGAGAGTAAATCAGTGTCAGCAATCACTGAGCATTCATTGATGTTTCATTTAACCCCATCGTAGTGTTGTTGAGTGGAAATGGTTTTTCATCTCAGACCACTTGGCTCATGAATGGATTCACATCTATCTGTAAATATAGCACACAGACACATGTACAAAAGGCTAAATGCTTGACTCTCAGTTAAAAAAGAAAGGCTGTCATGAGGTAGCAAGGAAGTCTTGTTATTCGATTGATGGTTCAAAGGCAAACCCAGGGATAATTTAAGAAGTAGAATGAGCAAAGACAGAAAGAGTGACAGAAACTTTGTTTTGTTGGCTCAGCCGGCTTTCACATGCATCAAACCAGCAGGCCAGCTAACAATTTGGCCAGCAGCAGCTTCAGTCTAAGTGAATGCATAATAACACACTGGACTTGCTATACCTCTTGCTTTTAACTGGCAGCCAAAGAAGGCAGCCTGTGAGAGGCAAGCAGCCAAGCGAAAGCTGGACGTGTGCATCGCTGGACATATGCACAATCTTGCACACATACCCACACACATATAAACACATATTCTTGCTTTCTCACAAGCACACACAGACCAAACATTGTTGTTTAACAATAATGAATAGATGCATTAGTACTTTTAAGCATGAGATCACGCATGAATGTTCACGATTAGTTTTATAAATTTTCATGCTACAAACATAGGCAGATTAAATGTGTATGTGTGGTTTCCATTGTCTGCATGTGTGCATGGAGCATTAAATGTGTTTGTTTGTACTAAATCCCAGAGTAGGATTAAGTGCCAGGGGAAGAGCAGACTTAGTTTTTATAGGGTAATGATATTAAGGGCTATTTATTACAAGCTATGAAAATAGGACAGCTATGATTTAGTGGCCTGTATCTCTTACAGCTTCAGAGCCAATCCTCTCACAATGTTGAACCAGGTAGCGATCATGTAACAGAAAAAGTTACCAACCATGCATAGTCACATTGATACCTTACAAAGCTAGTAAATGGTTAGTGTGAGTCCATTTATCATCTCGTGAGCACAGTGCTAAGAAATGCTATCTCGCAAAACCATACTGTTCAGTCTTTTTTTCCAACTGGCCGTTTAAATCAGCTTTTCCATGGCAACAGCTGCTTCCTGTGGAGGAAGGAAGTTTATTCTTACTCTGTTGTGTTTTATTTCCCATGACAAAGCCTCTTAGGGAGACCCTGCAGCTATTACCAACGACTACAGTTAAGTAGGAGACAGCTCCGCAAAAATGGCTGCAAGGAGTTTTCTCTTGTGTGTGTACTCTGTGTAAGACAGTTCATATGCTGATGTTTGTGTGCATAGTAAAGACAGCAAATCATCACATTCCTCTCCAAAGTATTTATCTAACTTCTCTACTCAATAATAATAATTGCTCTTTTTTCTACAACTTCTTTTCCAAAAATCCTGGTGTGTTGGCTATGCTTCCTGCTTTTTTGTGCATATCGATGGTGACTGATGAGTGTGTGTGGCACAGAGAAACTAAATGAGAAAGATAGACTACGCACAAGGCTCTGAATGATGTCTCAGCATGGACACATACAACGCATTCACACTTTCTCAGTCTACACACTCTACCACATTAGCACCCTTAATTGGAGTAGCGGATATACAGTCACCCATTTAGCTGCACTATGAGCTAAGGCTGATGATGAACCATGGAAAAAACTTGCTTCCCCCTCCCACACACACTCACTGCGACAGTCTGAGACAGACGCAAGAAGAGGCTGGGTGGAAAACAACAGCAAAACATAGTGTGGATGGTTTGAGCAGCATAATCTTCCTTTTCGTCTTTTTATATGGGCAGTGTGAATAGAAAAAGGCTGTGAAATAATTTGTCCTCTGCCTTGGCTGGGTGGTCTCCAAAAAAAGAAAAAATGTGGAATGCCCAAGGGATGAATGTAATTTGAAAAAAGAAAAGAAATCTCTGCAAATTGTTGAATGAGCTTAAACAATAAAGAACAGGAACAGGAAGCCTCAAGTTAAAATATGAAATAACAGTCATGTTTTACAGCTTGTGAACCCTTCAAAATAATTTATATTCCAACATAAATGCAACCAAATTCATTACAGGTTTTTACATAGATTTTCAAAGTGGATAACTGGAACTCAGACTAAAATATGAGACAGAGATCATACTCATCATATTAAGTCTGGAAAACTAACTGATTTGAGGCATTTGAGTGGTAGTTCTGTAGTTATTTTCACACCTAACTGTCATGGTTCATGGTTTATGTAGCTTGGTTTACTTTAATGTTTCGTGTTTTTGGGTTTTGTCATGTTTTTGGTGTTTAGGGTCATCACTTCCACGGCAACTGTGACACCTAACAGTCCGTTAAGCTTGGTGTGATTGGGTACTTAGTTTAATTGGGGGTTGCAACCCTTCTACCAGTCCAAGTTTGCTTTTACACCACACCTAGACAAGCAAACTAAACTTTTTAAATTTCTTATTCATCTCCTTGCTTGAGATGGTGCTTTACCAAGATTACTGGAGGAGAAGACAAGGCAAGCTCACTCAAAGACAATTCACTCATCCATTGGTTAAAACAGGGCAACTCCTATAGCTGCCAGTTTTTTGCCTGATGTCCTGATTTAACAAAACCAGGACATTTAGAAACAAACTGATAGCATATTTAACAAATTTTAGCTTGCAATCATAACTTTTGACAGTTCAGTTATTAAAAAATACTCCACTGTAATTTTGCATTGTGCATTTCAGTAGCTCCAGAGGCAGGTTTGAAAAGTTGCAGGAGAAGTTGGAGTTATTACCTATTCAAAATACTTCTAGGTTCGAAGTGTGCATAATTTGTGTTGTATATGTTGATGCTTTTAAGTGTTAGATAATCTGAGACAACTATGAGCCTAACACATCCTGGCAGAAACAATAACTTAACACATCCCCCTGCCTTAGCATTACTTCATTTGATTCTCTCACTGTGTCATAGTGAAGGTGACACAGTGTTATCAGCTGTGAGCACACACACACCTAAGTGCACACAGTCACTAAAAATGAGAACACAGAGCATATGAGAAACTATGAGGCATATCCCTGATGATTGGTACAGTCCCTGAGGTGTGTGTGTGTATTTATGTTTCAGAAGAAACATAATGTGCAGGGTCCATTCAAACACAGACAGTGGTTATTGCTATTACAGTCACTGCAGGGCAAATATCCCTAGAAAAGACATCTTAGGCCCACACAAACACATTACACACTTAAACAACTAACACACTCCCTGTCACATTAATGTCAGTGTTTGCTTCATTAGCATACCTAAGGTAAAACAGTTTTGACATCTATTACTGAGTGATCGCAACAAAATATTATTTTGTCACTGAGACAATCAGTATGTCCAATGATAGAGTATAATGCTTTTAAAAAGCAGCAACTGAAGGGGAGCTAACACTGAATATGATGGCTGGCTTTTGACAGCACTATATATTTGCCCTGTAAATGTGACAAATGTGCCTTTCGCATAATGGAGAAAATCATAATCTCCCATCTGCATCTTCACCTTGCCAAGTAAACCTTAATATGTCTCACTTAGCACCAATGCTATGTTTAAAAATGCCAGCTTAAAAGGATTTTTGAGCATGGTGAAACCTCGTTGTGGTTGTAAATTGGCTCTGATAAATGTAATAGGACAGCTTGAAACAATGGCTGCCTTGTTGTTCCAGGTAAATTATTTATGTAAATTTTGCATTATTGTGTCATTGTTTGCACTTTTGCATCATGTCCATTGGCAACAGCTGATTTTGAGACCAGGTTTCAAATCAAATTGACATAATTTTGAATGCTGCTGTAATGCCCTGATGTTCACATGGTTCAGTAAAAAAATTGTAACAAGAAGTATTGTAATAATTAAAACAATAATTACATTGAACAGAACTCAAGGCTTACTTATGTAAATTACAGCAGGCTAAGAGTGAAGCTGAGCCCTTCAAAATCCTCATACAATTAAACTGTTCCTTACTTTTCTTATGATGGATTAAAGATGAAGGAACCTTATGGGAAATGTTGCTCTGCACCAAACATAAAACAGTATTTTCTCTACAGTATGGGCATAAAAGCCTTTCTACATTATTTTGTGCTAAAAACTCTCAGAGTAAATGAGCAATACACATCACATGAAAGCATATTTTCCTTTGATCAGTCTGTTATAATAACTTCTTGATAAAATTAACATAGAACATCTGCTAACATGTATTTAAACTAGTTCAATACAGAAGAAGGATCACTGATAATTCAATGCAAGATATATGCATCGCAGTGCTGTATGACAGACTTTCATTTTCTAAACTGGGTGATCTGCACGTGCAAATATAATAGTTTGAACTTAAAAAAAAAAGTTAAAAATAACCATGAGAAATCAGAGAAATGGTTTACAACCAGACACTGGATGGTATTTTAGTTAATAAGTGACATATGGGTGTCAAGCCCAGCTTCCAGCAGCATTATCCTGACTCTGCAGTATAGCCAAGTTGGCCCAGAAATCTTTTATGGATCACAGACCAGCCGACTGGGAAGAATTATCCCTAACAACCATATGCTCTGTGAAACAAACACTTTAGTAATCAATTTTCTTTAAATAGGAGGTACCAAAAATAGATAAAACCTAAAATATATTTTCAAAAGTTTCATAGACAAAATTCAGTAAATAAGAATGTGTAACTTATACATGCAAATTCATTTCCAGAAAGTTGAGATTTCAAAATTCCTCCTTTCTTTTGGACTGATCCTCATTCTGTAATACCCACTACACCTCACTTATTTTCTGAACTCTCACGGTGTCTTTCCTTCTGTGATGAAGAGGAGACTGAGCTCTGTGTCAGAAATCATCTTTAGAGAGTTGATATGAGTGGATTACACTGAAGCATTGGCCCCATCAGTTTAATCTGTTTTAACAGCCTTAGCTCTAACCAAGCATATAAATACTGAAAACATCTTTGTGTCTTTAAGTCAGCATGACTGCTGTTTTGTAAATCCTCACCAACACCATGACAAGCCACAGCTGACACTAATACAATACTTTGTGCTGTCAAGGGATCAAAACTATAAGCATTAGCATCATGCTAAAAGCCTTTAGAGTTTGGGTCAAGTTCAAGTAATAATATAAATTAATTGGCTGCAAGGAGGACTGACAGGCTATAAATTGAGCAAGAGAGAAATGAGTGGAGACTGAAACCTATAAATGTGATCATGGCTCGCTGCACAGAGTACAGAGGTTAGATGCTCACTAAATGCTACATACAGAGCTTTAATAAGAAGAGGTATTTACAGAGCAAGCACACTCTAATCTTGCTTTTCTTTTTTCCTTTTACTGTAAATATAGTACTGGTATTATATGTATTTCTTTCATTTCATCTTATGTGACAACCAGCTTGTGTTCCACTTGCTGTTGTCTCACCTACTCTTTTCACTCATGTCATCTGTCCACCAAACACATTGACCGTGAGACCCCTGAGAGTCTTGGGGGTGTCTTACTCATTTTTGCATCACTATATCGTGATATTTCCAGGGCATTTTATGTGCAGAAGTTATCACTATGTGAAATATTCTCTTCACATGCTGCATATGCGATTCACCATCCACAGAGCTGTGCAGTGCTATATGCAAAGCATTATGCATTGGCCACTTGTATGTGCACAAGTCACATACAAGCAGTTTCAAAGATTAAGCCATTTTTGTCTGTTTCCATAGAAACAGGATTTAATTTTTTATTTTTATTTGTTATCCTGCCCATGACACAAAAAGAAATGCTAAAATGAAAAAAAAATTTTAAGCTATTTTTCTTACTCAACCTCCTACAAAAAGTTGAGTGTTGTCAGGGTAAAGGCGTGGATGTGAGAACGCAAATGCAGGCTGGTTAAGCAGGAGGAGGCAGGTGTAGGGAAAACCAAGGTTAAATAAATCGGAACTGGAGAACTTACACGGCAGAAACAAAACATCAACATGACAAGAAAAAAATACAATGAACTGGCAAGGCAAAAAGGAAACCAAGAGTTATATATTCACAAGGACTAATGAGACACAGGTGAAGTGAATGAGCAAATTGAACCAGGTGTGCTAACAAACTGTTTTGAATTAAAAGCAATTTTTCCAGATATTATTAGAGATTGAGTTTACAATATAATGTCTGGGTCTATTATTAGATCCTATTTGAAAAGGAAAAAAAATGTTGCTTTTTGGGACAAATATTGTAATGCGATTAAAATGTGGCTAATCGAGATCAATTAAATAGTCTGTAATTATTTAGATACATATTTTTAATCAAGTCCCACCCCTAATATACATATACAGACACTCTATCTATCTATCTATCTATCTATCTATCTATCTATCTATCTATCTATCTATCTATATATACATATATATATATATATATATATATATATATATATATATATATATATATATATATAAAATTCCAGTCTTAAACTTTTTTGCCCAAAAGATTTTTTAATTTAGTGGAGGAAAATCTGAACATTAATCTGCTCCCAAACTCACTGTAGGTACTCTCACATACTTTGCTAATGTTAGCATCTATGTTAGCAACAAGCTTGGAGCCACAGTTGCATAAACATTAGCTTGTTACTACCTTTGTAATAAAATAAAGTTCCATCCATCAGACTGGCTCCACTGAATCTGTTCAGACAAAGAATGAAACATTTACTGAACACAATTTTCATAAACTGCTGACTTTGCAATGATGACATTAAAGTGGGACAAAACTGGGACGAGACCCACTGTAAACCATAGGGTTTCACTGGATCTGTTTATTAGGAAAGTACAACTGTTGCTAATTGTAAGAAATATTTATTGGACTTGCAAGCATTGGATCGAAATTACTTAAAATATTGAGTGTTTTATTCAAATTTAAAAAGTTTAAACTTCATCTTTTCTGTGCTCATCCCACACAGTCATTTCAAGCCCTTGAAAAAAAAAATATTTTTCTGATGCACTAGTTTAGGGATCACCAACTGTGGACCTCTTCAGCCACTGTCCTGTAGATTTTACATGTTTACCTGCTGCAATATGCCAAAGTCAAATTATTAATGTGTCATTAAGATGCTTGTGAAAAACTTGACAACAAGCTGTCATTAAAATCAGCTGTGTTGCAGCAGGGAAACATCTAAAACCAGTAGGACAGTTAGTGATCCTGCAATAAAAGGAAGCATATTGGATCTCATCTCTGCATTCAGGAATAAAATGAACTGCAGTATTGGTTTTGAAAATAACTCTGCGGGTCCAGATGGATTTTTGTACACATTAAAAACAATAAGTTATGTTAAGAGCATATTTACCAATATGAATAAATTCCCATTTTCATCTACAAGTTTTCCCAATTCAGTAAAGCAAATAAATTGTCCAGAGGAGAGGAAGAGAGCATTTGTCAATTTAAGCTACAGATCAGTGCTTTTATTAAATGCTGATAGATAATCGGTGAGTAAGGATTTAAAATTCCTTTACCATTTTAATACAGTCCTCCAAGCAGACCAGACAGCAAGCATAACATGGCAGATTACTCATTACATCAAAAAATGACTTGAGGCTTGACTTGGACTTGCAAAAAAGGACTTGTGAACATCTCTGATTTACTGTATGAGCATGCTTCTGTAGCTGCTGCCATGACACTGAACCCAGCAGCATGGATCATGTGACATACATAAGAGGAGAGACAGTTCATTCTGGTAAGAACATAATGTACTGCTGCTGTGTGAAAATACTGTACACTAAACCTTCAAGTACAATAAAAATAAAAACAAAAACTCACAATGTAACTGCAACGTAACTGATTCTATTATGTTTTTTCTACTTAACATGACTCAAAGGAGAAACAGAAACAGCGACTGAAAGTCAAGTCCATTCACAGACCAGCTATCAGCACATTCATTATTATGCATAAGAGAGTGTAAATGATGTGGGGAAGTGGATTTTAGCCTTTTAGCTTTACCCAAGCATTTGGGAAGTATTTCTACACACACCTCTATGCATTATTGACTGATTTATTACAGACTCCCCCAGTTTCCCAACACAAATCCATATTGGCGAGGGAGGAGAGGCCCAATAATGCTGCCAATGATTTACTATTAGAGCTCTTGCTGTCATTCGTTCACCCTGATAAATGACATGCATTTCTCTCTGGCTGCCCGTGTGTGAGGCAGAGAGATCTCCTTGTAGGCATACCAAATAAAACAGTCAGTCTATTAGTTTGATGGGCCAAAGCTTTTACGATGCCTGGTTAGCTGCAGTTATTGTGCATGAGTGTTTCAAAACCAGCTCAAACAGTAGTCTGATCTTTGCTGTAGATACTGACAATCACAGCATGACAAAAAACAATCATTTCAAATTAGATGCAGACTGCTGCATATGCTGCATGTTTAATTTCTGCCCAGTTTGTCTGAGTGCATGTGTGTTTGTGTATTTGAGATGCTGCCCTCCATCACAAATTTTGTTGTACCACAGTTTCCTCTACCTTCCTCTGCTGAACACATGGGTGGCCAATCACAGTACAGAGGACAGTGGAGACTCTTGTTGTGTTTCTTTCCTAGCTAAAAGTGCTACCATCTTCCTAATTCCAACCACAAGAGAAGCCATTTAACTATGTTTGAGAGGGTGTTTTGTGATTTAACTTCACTCTGACGCCTTCAGTCTTCTCATCTCAAATCTAACTAAATTGTTAATGACATACTTTTAGGAAATGTGCAGCTCCACTGTATGTGAGGGGCTGGGGAATATTTTTTTCCTGTGTCATTGTATTGTGTTTTAAATTTACTTGAAAGGTTATTGTCATAAGGAATAAAATCATTTGTAGTTAACGTGGGTTTTTTACATGAGGAAAACAAGACAAAGTGAAGGGGAGCAGAGGCTTGAGGGAAGCCCAAGTGATGGAGGCGGAGCAGTAACGACAGATCTATTTCTCTTTTCCTCTCTCAGAGGCAAAATGCATTGAATTGAACATCTGTCAGCACCCCTTATCGCTTCTCCCCCTGTCTCTTCACCGTCTCTAGCTCTCCTTTCAGAAATCTCTTTCCCACTGCCCTGACAGGAAGCTGCCATCCAAAGTTTGAAAACTCAGGGAGAAAGGGCGTGAGGTGACGTGCGTGTGCACAATTGTGTGTAACTTTGTGTCTGTGTGAGAAAGAGCGCATGAGACAAAGAGAGAGCATACAAAGCCTTGATATCAACCCTGAGGAGGCACGCTCGAGATATGAGAGCTGCCTTGACAGAGCGTGTGTGTGAATGCATGTACACGTGTATGCATGTGAGATGTCAATATTCATGTTTCCTGCACTATCGCTGAAGCATTCTGTGTGCCTGAGCACAGTACGCACATGCTTGCTTGTATTTATGTTTGTGTTGGCAGCACATCTGAAGCAACAGTAGGAAACAGGTATGACTAAAGCAAAACGTAGAGAAAGGGGAAGGACAATTGCAAGTTGAAGGCTGTCACCCTACATCTATAAAGTACGAGAGTGAAGACAAAAGAAAGAAACAGCCACCCTAGAGTGAAATATTGCTCATGTTTCCATTTTGCATATCTTGTGATGTTTAATGAGTGCATGCACTGTCAAACTGCAAGCTCCATATTTTGTGTTGATGGAGGTGCTGGCGGTAGACAGCATGCCTAGCATGTCAGGAGCTGTTTTGTTAAAAAGAATTTAAAAAGAAAAAAAATTTAATTATTGTACAATCAATTGTGAAATTGATAAAAATGTTTTACATGAAACAACACATGTATCTTAACACCTGTCAAAAAGATTGCTTTGTAGTAGGATAAATGGTAGTCTCAGAAATACGAGTCATCAGTATGATTTTTAAAAGATGTATTTTTGTATATGGTGGAGGGATGTGATGCATGAAAATGCTAATTCCACTGAAACTCTTCTAACTGCTTATTTAAGAATTGGTGATGACTTTTGCATCCTATTTCTAGACCAGTCTACTTGACTAAAGATAACCGCTGATTAGTTTCCCCACTCTCAGTGTTTTCTCAATGGTCTGGCATAAAATACAACCCTTAAAAACCTAGTGTATTATACACTATTTGGATAACACAGCACTTATTTATTTCACAATATACATTATGTATTTGTATTTTTTGCAATAATACAATATGGCAATATTTTACCCAGGCTGTGGGGCTTGTTGAGACCAAACCAAACTCTGGGAAATGTAGACAAAGGGACAAAGGGAACAGAAAAATTGAATCAGTCAAGGACAGGTGAACGCAAGAGACAGGCTTGCATGTGTGCAGAGTAGAGTAGCTATGAGAAGAAGGGGAAAATGTAGATAAAAGGGAGAGGAATGAAAAGGAAAAGAAGGTGTAGGATTGAATGTAAAAATGTGATGATGGGGAGATGGAGACAAGTGAGACAGATAAAGATAATGCAGCAAGAAGGGAAACTAAGCAAGGTTGACAGAAAAAAGGTAGAAGATGAGTGGAGAAGAGTGAGCTGGGAAGGGTGGGAGCAAAATACAAAGCCAAAGACAGGTAACAAGACACTCTTTCAACAGTTTTAGCCTTGTTTGAAAGGATAATATATGTGATACAAATATGGGGAAACATTTTAAACTCTGATCATATACAGAATCATACAGTACTTTAATATGTGATCTCTTGGCATGAGTTATGCTGATGCAAACATATTCATAAACACCCAAGCCTGAATCCTCCAACTTCCACAGTCTTTTATTGACTTCGCACTTCTCAAACCATAGAGCTCAAATGAAGCCAAGCAGCTTAGTAATTACCTTATTTACATAAACATATACATTGTACACGACAGAACAGGGGTGGGCTGTGGAAAGATGAAGAAAATGAGTGGTACAAGCTTCACCTGGAGAAAGGACGAGAGCAGACATGTAAGTTTAGAAACAGAAAAGTGATGGCAACAGACAAGCAAAGGCTGCTGACAGAGAGAAAACTGTCAATATTATTCTTCTTTTTCTACTCCAGTGAAATTCTGCCTCCTCTTTTCTATTTCTCTCTTTCCCCCTTTCAGATGTGACTGCATGCTGTTCATTTCTTTGCCCCCTGTCTTCCTCTCCTGCTTTGCCATACTGTAGGCTGCTCAATGCTAACAGCCATTATTCTCCTCCCCTCCCACGTTGTGTCCCTTTCTCTCCTCCACTTTTAGCACTGTCTTCACCATCATCTCTGTCCTTTCGCTCACATCCCTCCCTTCACTATTTCTCTCATTCTCACCCTCTCTGCCTCCCTTCCTTTTCCCACAGAGTGCTGTGTCAGGTCTTTTCACCCTCGGCAGTGTGAAATGAGATTTGAATATGGCTCTTGGAGCATTTGTGGCTTGCCTCAGCCCCCACTCTCTATCCACACACATACTGTACATACTCGTACACGCGAAAAGAGGAGGCCACTCGCAAAGATAAAGGATTGTGATGCCACATGAGTGCTTGTCAAGTGAAGGGAGAGAGAATGGGTAAGCACAGGAAGTTTGAGAAGACAGGGAGGATAGGAAGGTGAGGAGTGGAAAGGATATGAAAGGCGAGGAGGGAGATGTGAGCCACTGTGGAATCATGAATATAAAGAGGGGATCAGCAAGAGAGAAAAACTGAGAAATGGAGAAAATGAAACACAGATAGGGGATCATGTGGAGTAAAGATGGACAGCATGGAGGGAGGGAGAGACTTTCATTTAAATGTACAAACCTCCTTGTTCACCACTTTTTTGCATTTTGAGTGGAGACACTCCAGTAAGAAAAGCCAGGAAAGCCAAACTGAGCTTCAATTGTCTACGAAGTGCTTCAGAAGAAAATAAGGGAGAGATAAGGTCCAAGCACATGTGAAACAGTTGGGTAAATTTAATAAAAAAAAAAAAAAAGAAAGAAAAAAATATTTCCTTTAGACTAATTCAGCCCTATAAGCACTGACAAAATGACCACAAAGATTAATAACACAGAACAAAGTTTAGAACTTAATGTTCACCAAACAAGACTGAAAGTGTATTTTAGTGCGAACATTAATGCTTAGAAATGATTTTGTTGCTGAATGTGGATTAATGGTCTCTGTGTGCATGGAGTTGTTCAAAGCATAGTGTTATCTTTTGTCAAATAATTGGAAAAAAAAACGACAAGGATAGACATTTGACATTTTTCATTTGTTTTATTGTAATTTACTCAGGTATAGTAAGAGAAAAACATTTTTGAAACTCAGAATGCATTCTCTGAGGTCCCTAAATTATTCTAGACAGAAGGAACATGCATTTAATGCTTATTATTTTAATATTGTCGAGCAACTCTTCATTTACTAATGAAATGCCTATCACTGTGGAGTTTGTTTGTTTTTTTTTTTCCAAAACTATGGCCACATAGTTTGATTAAAGAATCACTACAGAACTTTTGCAGATTTTGTCAGTGACACACCCCCTATCGACGACTAATTCTGCATCCATCTTGCATCCTACTTGTATACTGAGGTTTTCCCAACTAGTAAAATACAGTCTTATCTTGACTCTTGTTTTATATTCCTCTGTCTCTTTTTCTCTTCCTTTTCCTCTCTTCTTCCGATAATGTCTTCCACCAAGGTGCTCATTCAAAATGGCCAGTATGTTCATTTCTGCTTGCTATAGTGTGACACTGTGCATAAAGCAAAACTTGGTTGCAACATCATGCTGCGTACTAGTAGAAAAAGTGTGGTTTCTCAGCCTTGGGATGCTGCTGGGCTGCAACGGCTCTGGAAATTTGCATAATAAATGTCACTGTGCCATTAAATGAGTCAGGAACGCAAAGATTTAAGGTTGGAAAGTTACACAGTGTGACTTAATGGTATGTTGTAAACAGTTAACTGCATCACAAAAATATTTTAAGTGAAGACACTCATTATATTCGTAAATACATTCAGTTAGTTTTAGCCCTTTCTACAGTGATAGAGATTATAGTGAGAGTATGTGATGTACATTTTTTGTTGCATCGATCACATTTTGCTGCATGATTTTCTGAGTACTAGGCCTGCTTCTCCAGCATGCATTACATATACTTTACCTAATCATTAGTCCCTGTGACTGTATCTTCTCCATCTAATGCATTATTAGATCTGGCAGTTATGCAGCTGGACTTTACCCTCTACTGATTAAAGATTTCTTGTCACTGACTTGTCAAAATCTCTACTTGTGTGACGGTACATTGTGTTTCTGTGACATTTAACCTCAAAAAGTCAGCAAAGTCATTCACTCCACAGTATCCGTGTCTTGTTGTTATTCAAAAGAAAAAAAAATAATCAAAGAGTAAAACTTTTTGACATACATGGGGGGGTGTTTAAAGTGTCCATACACCTTAACATTTTTGAGGTAGGTGCTGATTTGTTATACCACTCTACCCTGGGATTATTTTAAGAAACACAATATAATTTTCTCTCTGAATCTACTTGTCTGTTGCTTGATTTTGAATAATATGTTCCTTCATAGCATAAATTAGAAAAAAAGATATGTCATCAGTAAGTTTTAAGAAATCAGTACAATCATTTCCGGACTACAAATCACATTTTTTTCATAGTTTGGCTGGTCCTGCGACTTATACTCAGGTGCGACTAATATATATAATTTAACATGTTTTTAAATGTTAATTCATACCGATTGATTTCAACCAAGGAGTAAACATTACTACCTAAAGCCGTGAGAGGGCCCTATGTGCTTAACTACAGTATATGCTGCTCCTGTACCACTGAAAAAAATGAGTGAAAAATTTACTTCAACTGAGAAAGACTGAACACAAACAAAATGCCTCCAAAAAGAAAATCCTATTCTGCAGATTATAAAGTGCAGGTAGTAAAATACGCAGCTGAAAATGATAGGATCGAGCAGCAGTTCAGAGATGTTCAGAAGCGATACAGAAGATGAAGAATTCACTGGATTTAGTGATGTGGAATGAGATCAGGAGCTTGTTGGGGTCATTGGCTTATGTTTGCTTAGCCTATTTAGCCTCCCAGGTATGTTCTTCATGCTGTTATTAAGCTGGCTATATAAATGATCATGGCGCACCGTCATCGCAAAATAAAAGCCACCGTTCCTTCAGGATTTTGATTTTTTTTCTTTCAGATGTTACAAATGTAAATTATATTGTGTGGACCCATATGAACATAGAGTTTATATTTGCGCACATTTAATTTAACCATAATAAGAGTGTGAAATTGTTCTAAGAAAATGTGAAACTGCTCTGCAAATATTTTTTTTTTTTTTAACTTGAGTGTTTGTTCTTGGTCTTGGATTTTCTGATACAAATTTCTAAATAAATACAACTTATAGTCCAGTGCGACTTCTGTTTTTCCTCTTCATGATGCATTTTATGATTGATACAACTTATACTCCATGGTGACAGAAACAAAGGTAATTACTAAATGTAATGTGTCATTTAACTTGTATTGACCACATAACTATGGATTATATAATTAGATGTGAATGTGTGGAGCCACTTTGTGCTGCTCAGTGGCTGGTTCAGTTAATCTGGATCAGCTGATGAAGAAAATTATCATCATCCTCTCATTATCATACTTTCCTGATATTTAGGGCCTATTATGTCTACTGTCATTCAAGTGTCCCTTCATGCCTTTAAGCATTTAACTTCCTAGTGCTTATATTATGAATGTAACAGTTTAAGTCTAACACATATAAAACTGTTTATATGTGCACCACTACCCCAATTATGAGTCGTTTTTCAAGTATTCTGGTTTTGTTTAGTCCATGAGATTTGCACATTGTGCAAATATAACATATAACCCTTATAATTGAAAAAATATTATATGTCTCAGACAAGTTAAAAAGTACTACGCTGTACTGAATTGTGGAGTTCTGATAAACTATTAATCTTCAATTTTATGTTGAGGATTTTTCAATCAGGTATTAAATTACAAATCCATAACGAAGACTGATTGTCAGCATAAGGCAAAAACCTTTAACACTGGAAGAGTATAGCTAGACCCCATGATAGCCACATACTAGGTACCAGTTAACTTATTGTTCTGCCTTGTGTCTTTCCTGGGCTACCTACGTAAATTAAAGAGGAACATTTTGAAGAAAAAAAAAATTATGTGAATTTCAAAGCTGAAATACAGCACTCCTGAATACACACAACAGCAGAGCCAGCTGTACATCACAGAGGTTTGAGGGTGGCACTTACTGAGTGGGAGAACTGAAGTTCCAGTAGTACCTTTGGTCAGTGGATGTTCTGTGGTGCTACAGTGAGAATCTAGGATTACAGGCAACACACCCCAGATTTTTTATCTGGTATGTTTATAATCTGTTGCTGGAGACAGCTGAGATTGACTGCTGCAGCAACCAGACTCCTGAGTTATTAGGTGCTCCTTTCCAAATGGTGTGCTTAATATATACCAATGTATGTGATCTAAATCTTTGGCATCTACAAAATACTCATCATCAGTGTATCATTTTTCACATTTTAACAATGTTGAGAATTGTAGGTCATGTAGACACACCCCAGCATCTCAGTGTACATGCCACTGGTAATTTTCCTGTGATCTTGAGGCCTGATTGTTTTAATGATTCAAGTCTAGCTAAGTTAGTTAAAAACACATTTATCTGTAATGTGACAAACTCAGAGAACAGATTAATGTTTTATGTACTCTTACTTTAGAGCAGAAATCCCCAACTATGGTCCTCAAGGCCCACTGTCCTGCAGACCTTGAATGTTTCCCTGCTCCAACAAACTTGACTCATGTAGCGATTTAGCATCATTAAACATTAAAGATATTTAATAAAATCATTCATTTTAAAAATTTGATAAAATTATGACTTATTAGTCAAAATTTTGACTACCTCGGGAGCACCACCACACAGATAGCCTTATACTAATCTAATGGCTGTGTGGACACCATTAGAGTACTAAATTAATAAATTTAATAAATTAATTAATTCAAGCTAGTGAAATCAGTCAGTTATCAATCGATCAGTCTCAGGACGCTAATAACGTGAATTCTTTATTCGAAGGGACCCATAACATGGCATAAATGAAAAGGAAATATTTACAAAGGACTTTGCATGGGAAAATGAATCAAACATTGTAAAATGCTGTCAAGGTTCCAAGGAGAAGCTGGACACAAGTGCACAAGTCTAGTAAGCAAGTACTATCGTAGTTAAATACACTGATGCAATAGAATAACACACAATGCAACAGTCAGGGAATGAGGCTTATATAGGATGATGACCAGGTGAAACAGATGATTGGGATTTGATGCAGGTGTGTCCAAGATGTCTGACGCTGAGGGATTGTGGGTGATGTAGTTAGTGACCAGTGATCAGTACTCCGGAGAAGTGGAGCCCACCCGAAAGGAGGGCGCAGGCATGACAAATGCAGAATATGGAGTTCAAACCAGAATCTTATTTCAATGTAATGTCAGGATGAATGAAATGTATGCAAGAAATGAAACAAAAGTTAATTAACCTGTGGTGTTAATTAAACTAAGGTTTAGGACTGAAAATGGATCTCTGAATCCTAAAAGAAAAAGAGGGAAAACTGATTCTCATCTGTTTAAAGCTGGAATTTTAATTAAGATGTAGAACTACTAACGTCACTGTCAGACAACCAACCATTCCTTGAGCAGACAAGCAGAGAATTGATCCGAGTAGGACTCGTCCGGTTCTGTTTGAATTGAGCCGACTTACGACCATTGTGGTGACTCTCCCGGGCACATTAGGAAGTCGGCACAGGTGGTTTGGATCCCAAACAACTCCCAAGAAGGCCAGAAGATTTGTCACGTGGTGGTCCGAAGGTTTGGATCAGGCAGATCTGCGGATGCGGACTCTCCCGCAGCTCGGCTGGTGGTGTCGATGATGGACAGTGAATGGTTTGCAGTGGTAGGCAGGAGAGAACAGTCCAGCTTTGGATCAGTCCAAAAAGAAACTCTGTCGCACTGGTTCTGAAGCTTTGGTCAGCCTGCGTTAACCAGTTATCCAAACTAAAGATCTGTGAGGTGGACAGAGAAAACCTTACATGTTTTATTACCCCTTGGTATGTAAAGATAAACATTTCTTGGTATGTCCAGATGTCCTGGCCTATTAGAGCTGAAAGCTGCAGCCAGTTTATTAGTTGAAGAAAAACACAAGTTTAGAAAGAAACAGTTACAAAGTGGACATTTTAGACGAGGAGTTTCACCTGGGATCATAAAACATTCAGTTCATCAATTAAAAAGGCAGAAATATTGCAGAAGACTAAAGTTCAGACATTTCCCATATTTTGTATATAACTTAAACGAAGTACTCCCCAGTCCAGGATGGAGAGAGTCGACCTTTGTTGACCTGTGGAACTGGAAACCAAATCATAAATCTGAGTCAGAACCCCACTTTGGGAGTGAGAGAAACTGCTTGTCCGTAAGGATGAAAATCTTCAAAGATGTTTAATTCAGTCAGGATTAAACAAAAGTTCCAATCTTTATTTTGAAGGTGCTGGAATCCGCTACACTCAAATTAATGGCTCAGTAGCAGACTTGTGCAGAACTTATCAGAGACCCATTCATTTTAAATGGTGTGTTGCAACAGGGAAACATCTAATACCTGCAGGATAGTGGGCTTTGAGCACCAGGTTTGGGGATCACTGCATTAGAGGATTAGGTATAAATGAAGGTTTTCAAATTTGCACAGGTGACTCAATGACATGAATTTAGAATTGGACAGGGATAGCAGGGGCATGTTCATACCATTATAAGCAAGTCCTGAGTTGCCCCGACTATTCTCTGCATCATCTTTTCCCTTTCTGAAACAAGCGGTTGTCGCAATAAGTCCCTCCTTATAAACCATTTTAGTTATTATGAGTGGCCCTGTTCTTATGTTTTGTTTTTTTTTTTTTTTTTGGTTATGTGATTGGCTGATACTGCAGTCACTCACTCTCTTGAAAGAGAGCACCAGTGTTCCCAGATTGAGCGGTTTCCCTATGCTTATTCCAATTAGTGGTCCAGGGGTAGCCTATTTCAGGTATTAACAGGCAAGAGGCAGGGTACACCCCAGACAGGTCACCAGTTCATCACAGGGCCTTATTCATAGATATTATTATGACATACAATTAAGTGTTCAGCCGACCTTCATATAATATTGCACTTAAATATATTATGTAAAAAGGACTTCAAAAGACCTATTTTGATACAGACCCCTGCAAAAATGGACAATAATAGTTTAAACAAGCTTTTCAACCTAAATGGGAATATTAATGTAAAAATAATTTTCTCAAATATCACAAATTCTATGTATTCGCAGTTAGTCAAAATGATCATAATTGGATTTTTCTGTTCAATGCTTTTACAGCTATAAGGATGATGATGTACAGTGTAACAATGGTTTATCACTGTGTCTGCAAATATGCCTTTTAATGAGCACATTTCCCTTTAAGGTTTCAATAAGCTGATGAGTTTAATTAGTGGATTTCTGGTCCTTCAATAGAATATTTTCCACATACATCTGTGTATGTTTAGAGTTCATATCTTACAAACAAGCATCTCATGAGTGGAATAAAATAAATTAATAAATAAATAACATCTAGGGGCTTGATACACTTTTTTAAATATTATTTTACTGCTATAAGTAGCTGAAAAGCAAAAGATAAACAGAAATATTGCCTGAAATGTATCTCTTACTTATAGTTTTAGTGGCTTAATTTAATAAAATCTCAAGGTTTGGAGTACTTTGGTTTAATGTATTTTTTTTTTTCATCATTCACTCACAACTTCCTAAAATCCATCCTCTACCTAAATGTTGCCTCTGCCACTGGGAGAAAACTTTGGATTTGCTCAGGTGATCTTTAATTTCAGTTGATGTGATGTGGCTGACCCTTGGTAGTGAAGCAAAGCTGCTCCATATGCAAACAAATTGACTTTAATGATCCAATTTGCACCTAAATCCCTATTCCCCATTTAAACACTTATTGACATGCACTGAATTATTTACATTCGCTCTCTCCAACTCCCTCTGCATCTCTCAAATCATTACTTTACCTTTCTCACTCAGTCTCTCTACCTCTCACCTCGTGTCCTCAATTTACCTACTGTAATCTTCTTTCATTATAGCTTATTATTCTGCTCAATCTCACTTTTTAATTCAAAATTGATTGAATTGTAGATTTTGTGAAATTAACTCTCGCTGGATGTCTAACTTAGTTTAATATTTTTTAGCACCCAAATATTGGCCGGTTAACTATATATAGTTGATTTACAATATAATACTTTACAGTCAGTGATGTGTTGTGTCACTCTGATATACTGATCAGCAAGGCACTGATGTCACTTAATTTTAATCAAAGCAGGTAATTAGAGAGTCAGACAGGACAAAGTCCAATTTAAAAGATCTCAAAGTAATGTACTGATAATAACTTCTACAGCACAATGATTAAATCAGACAGCTAACCAACCATTTCAGTAATTTAAATTATCAATGAAAAGCAGAATTTTTTAGAATAAATTTTAGTTTGTTCATTTGGTGTCAAGAAAATAATTATTCACTGTGTATATTTTAATGAAGTAAATGTTGTTTTTTAAAGTCAATGCAGAATTCAATAACTTTTGAGTTTGTCATGTAAAAAAATGTGTTGTGAGACATAAGCCAAATATCTTTCTTTGAAAAAATAATCTACTAAGTAAATGTGAGTTTCAAAATCAGGAGAATATTGAGCAGGCTACTCAGTTCTGGGATACCGGGTGTGCGCGCCCAAGGGCAACAAAAAATAGTTGTATCTGTTTAGGCAATCAGCTCTGCTGTAAGTGCAATTGTTTCCTAGTGTATTAAACGTGTTATGGGGAGGCACTAGGAGGCACATTAGAGAACTCAGACTGGATAAAATTGTCAAATTTTCTGGGGGTAAGGAAAACAAGGAACTTGTCAAAAATAGAAAGTGCTAGTATTTGGTTAATTTTGAACTCATGGCAGAAAAAATAAATAAATCAGTGGTATTGTATTTGGTATGTAAGGGCCCCCTATTTAAGCATGGCATGTCTTGGCTTTGAAGCTTTCAGTCAGTACTTAAGCTGGATTTATACTCGTGCGGCATCTGCATAAGGTCGGTTATGCCGTCACCGCCATAGGCACCATGTAGGTCTGCAGAGTCTTGACGCCCACCCGATCTTCCAGACCCAACGTGCACCCCTGCTACACAGACGGTTACACAGTAGTACTACCTTGTGATAGGTCAGTTTGGGATTATGCGTTTCCAGATTTCTGGATCTTCTTGCTAAATTATTGAGGTAACCAGCTCTTTTAAAAACATTCAGTCCAGTTGGTCTCGATACAACCCCTAGCTGTTACTTGAGTACTACAGCTTGCAAACACGTAGCATTGATTTCTGAGGACAAACACAAATGAGATTTCAAACTAACAGAAAATATGCAAGGCAGCCATGATAAACACATGCATGTATACTTAATAGCAAGTATATTTCCAGTCTAAGGATGCTGATTGACAGATCACCTTAAATGAACCAGACTAATAAGACAAACAGATTTAGATTTGTTTGAACCAAATGTAATGGTTTGAAATTAAATCACAAATGTTCACTCCAGACACTACATGTATGGTCACCCTCTAGCTCTGGACTAAGTTACTAACTTTCACTCACACAGTGGTAATGTCCTGCCACTGATGTAGTTAGATGTCATACAAAAGCAATGATATCACTGAAAGAGAAAGTTAATTTGCTTAAGATGGTGTACCCATTCCAGCTGGCTTTTCTAAAAGTTTACAAAACTGCCAGATTGAAAAAGAAATTGGTGTTCACAGTTATCCCAGACTCTACACTGCCATGGCTCTCCACAAAATCAGTCTACTGAGCATCCACCAACTGCAGTTCTCTGAGTAAATGCAAAGCCCCAACTTTAATATTTATAATAGTGATTCAGTTAATCTCAAAATATGCAATCTAAGCAGGCTGACCAAGTTCAAGGCTGACAAAGTTCTACAAATTCTGTTGCATTTTCCCGATGAAGGCAAAACAGTAGGGAAGCTAGTTTTCAGACACAGTAGCATGGTTGGCTAGCTCGAGGCCAATGCAATGTAGTGGCACAATCAGCTTTGCTTACCCTGCTGAGTCATTGAGTCAGGATTTAACATCCACCCTAGAAATACTGGGTTTAATGGTGTAACTTAATTTGTCACAACACATTTCTCAGTGTTTTAACATATTTTAAGTAGCAAATTTCTAACATGTATACAAGGTTGCAATGCAAAGCTCTGAGTTAAGATATTTAAGATGTCATCCTAAATCTTCAAACATAATTAACACAACAGGTGAACTTCGAAAGCAAACTCTGTTTTCTAAAACACTTTGGCCATTTAATTGCAGGAGTATTTGATTAAGAATGTTCCAGATGAACAATGGTATCACTTCTCACTTAGCCCACCTGCTGCTACAGATATTTGTCTACGCCTGAATATAATTAGCCTCCTGTTCAGGATCGCTCTCTCTCGCTATACAGCTTTGGTAATGCAAGAACAAAATATCTGCATCTACCCCTGAAAACAAAAGCTAAATTATCCCACTAATTGGCAAAGCAGATAAAACAGTTAAAGTCCCAGTTAATCCAAGGTGTTGTTTTCTCCTTTAGTCTTTCGCAGAGGAAGGTAGCAGAAAGCTGAGACTGAAGGTCAGAGTGAGGTGGAGAGTAAAAGAAAAGGAAAGAAGCCGAAGAGAGATGAAGGATGGAGGAGAGACTCAGGAGAGAGCAGGATCAAAGGCAAAGTGTCATATCCTGGAGCACAAAAATACAGTAGATATAAGACACAGAGGGAAACTGTGAAAGCTCCTGACTGATAGTGCACAGCTTGAGGGGCAGAGATATGATGTTTGACGCTTCAAAAACCTATTTGATAATGTTTATGTCACTGACACTTGCACTGTGAGTGAAGTCTGTCATGCTGCCCACTCTTAGTCCAGTTTTATCCTGCAGGCTGCAGACTGAGATTTTAGAACAACTCTATTTAGTCCACAGTTAGCCAGACCATCACTCTGATCCTGTTCAATCATTTTGCGTCCAATAAAAAGATAGAAAACTTAGAGCAAATATTTATTATCCCTTCAGAAAAAAATAGTTATTGTCTTACTTAGATTTTGATTTTGCAGAATTTGTATATTTTGTGTGGAATAGAGTAATGTACAAGAAAAAAAGACAGGATTTCATTTTTTTTTCTGTTAAAAGTCTTTGAATCCAGCTCCATTTTTTCCTCCCAAATGAAACACACAGGTAAATCTGTTCCCTCTAGCTACAGCAAATTCTCCTAACCCACAAGCAATAATATGAGCAATGCTGTTATATGTTCAGGTGCTCATTTAGGTGAATCATCCTTGTTCCACTAGCAGTGTGTGTTACATAACTTCAGTAACACAAAGACCACTCTGGCTATTGAAATAGAAGGACTCAAAGTGAGATTCAAAAAGGGTTTTCTATGGTGTCAATGAGCAGAACATTTTGGACCCACACAATTATTCAAGCTGATCACCGTCTAATTGACCAAGAGATAGTGCTGTCCAGAGACTATGGAGCTTAAAACATAAGTGGTCTAAGTGGTCTAGTAGTAATGAACTGTGTCTTACTCCAGCCAGCAGACGAAGGAGAAGGTAGCAGTAGTAGCCTAGTAGTAGATCCTTTTTTTTTTTTTTTTTTTTTTTTATAAGTGTGTATTAGAGAAAATAGCCAATAAATTAATCATTGTACACACTATCAAACTTATTAGGGGATTCATTCTCTTTCTTGTTAAAGTTTTTAAAATAAAAATATATAATATCTAACTGTGCTGATTTAATTTTTGGGGGGAAACAGATGTCAGAAAGAAACAGACTGACATAGGAAAAGTTAAAAAGGCTGGATAAAGAAAGAAAAAAAGCTACTGCAGTGAAAAAACGCAGACATACAGTGACAGCAGGCAGAGAGGCCGTTCTACACTGTCAAGCATCGGCTCCCTCAGGACTGATTAAACGCATTAGACCTGTCCACTGGGAAGCACTGAAGTGATTAGCTCTACTTCAGCTGCAGGATGGAAGATATAGGGCACACACAACCACATGGATACACAGATAAACACCTAATGACACAAATGTGGCTGTCGAGGACAGTTAATAAACTGATAAGACAGCACTTATGTTTCTCACAATTTGGGACTAATGTAGCAGACTAAACACATTTAAGCTAGAATTACAATATATATTACATGAAACTACATTAACTCAGTTACAGCCACTGGATATTGAATTTATAGACTGCAAAAATACACAGTTGAGGAAAGTGGAGAAAAAGATGGCTCACACAGGTAAGACAAGCATAGAACACTTGCACATAAAGATCATCCCATAACAGCCTATGCCAGCTATTAAAGGGGGAGAGGCATTTATTCTGTGACATGCTAATATAGAATAGTTTTTTTTAGTTCTTTAACCTAATACAGTGTGCAATATTTAGAAGAAAAGCTACCTTACTACCATTCTGTCTTTGCAGCTCAGCCTCACCAGGAATTTTAAAATATAGATGTTTGTCCACATGTAAAATACATAGTAGTGTCAGAGTGAAATGACATGGGTAAGGACAAGCAGAAAATAAATGGAATTCAAACCAGTAATCTCTCACTTGAATGCTGGTGGCTTAATACCACCCACCACCCAGTCTGTCACCTAAAAAGACAGTTTTGCCCCAATAAAAGACAGCAAGTGTCCATGTCCTCATGTTGTGAATGTACCATCAGTAGTGTAATGGGAGCTGTATCACTGCCAGGAACTGTGGTGGTGAATCATGCTACATTATCATACAAAAACATACACTTTACAGTTTGTCACGGGTTTGCATTGACATTTGTCTGAATGAAGTAGTCCTGTTGTAGAGGATGTCCTGTGTAGTCCAAGTAGGTAAATTACTGTCACAATCACATGTGTTTGCTTTTGCATCTTTAACACCTCTTTGAGACACATGACAAACATCTACACTACTTGCATTGCTGATGCTGCTAACTTCTGTATTCTGTACTTTTGACTGGTGTGATCATCATGTCCCTTTAAAACAAAACCAGATTTCAAGGTGTGCACCATTTTCAGTTTTCAAGGTAACTGAGTCATACCTTGTTGCTTTTTGAGTTACTTTTTTCTTTCTTTTATTTATTTATTTTTTGTCAAGCTTTATGTTTCCCTTTGCTGTCAAGCTGCAAAATGAATAGAAGAATCCGAAGTGCCTAAAACCTTTGCACAGGACTGTAGACTATTTATTATTAATTTCATACTGTTTAAACAAGCACTCAGGGCCACTGTTGGTCTGGGAAAAGTGGGTGTATGCTTTGCAGACCCTATAAGTAATCAATGAATGGCTGCAAGCAGAAAGAAGAAAAGAAAAAAAAAAAAGCATCCAAAATTCAATTACGCCAGACTTGGCAGAGAAAACTGTTGAGCACTGACCTCACAAAAAATGTCAAACTAAATGTATGCAGTTTAATTTTACATAATTTTAAAATTTCCCAGAAGACCAAATTCATCATGCAGCCTATTTGTCAAAAGCTATTCTAGCTCAGTGGACTACGCATGCTTTACATGGGATGTTGTGAGATTTCTTTTTCATAATGTAACATACTGAATATCTTTAGATGTGATTGGTTTGCAAGCAAGAGCATAAGTGTGGACATTCATAGAGGAATTGCTGGTATTAAAGAAAACATTAAGGTATGGAATAAGGATTTTGGCATCGTGCAAATGTGAAGCTAATTTTTATGTGAAAATAATATTTTTAATCAATTTGTTTCATACATAAATCAGTGTGTTGTAGTTTTAGTGAGTCTGCAGAATGATCTGCAGTGTAACCCATGCTACAGAATCCAATTCAAGTTTTCACTGCCAGTATATGCTGCACTGTCTGCTCAATTTCCTACTACTGGGCATATAGGCCTGATCAAGTAGCCCCATGCAAAATATCAACAAACACACATGCAGACAAAAAACATATGCATTTTTCCCCCTATTTGATATGTCAAATTAATTCTCAAAATCCATATACTTATGCTTATAATTCAGTGTGACTGTGTCGAATCATCTACAACAACCAGGATTGAAATACCCTTTGAATTTCCCCAAAGGCACACATTAACCCCCCACACTATGTCACTTCACTATTTGACATATGAAATGTGAACAATAAATGAAAAGAAAGACTGTGACATTATGACATTTGGTGGATGGACCTTTATGGTGTACTTCTATGTATTATGCGGGTCATCCAGTTACTCTCAAATTAAACACAAGATTCCTGCTGTATTGATGTAAAATGTTATAAACATTAATTGGATATTCTAGTTCGTGTTAACATGATTGTTCCACATAATTTCTGCTGATTCTTTGGCTGTACATTTATACTCTTAATGTTCCATCCAACAGCATCACTGGTCTGCAAAACAGGAAGTACACTGAACCCACCACTATGTAATAAGTTTTAGATTACTCTTTAGGGCATGGTGCATTATTGTGCTACATGTACTAATTGTTATTAGTACATGGGTAAATTACTTAAAACACAATTAAGCATAAAGTGTGCCCAAAAAGCTCTCCCCACTCATTTCCACCACCAACAGCAGGCTAGAGTGTTGACACATGGGAGGTTGGGTCCATGAATGCAGGCTCTTATGCCAAATTCTGCCCCTACCATCTGTGAAACTCAACAAATCAGGTCAGGTTATCCAATCATCAACTGTCCAGTTTTGGTCAGCTGAGGATGCACGCTTCATCCTCAGATTTCTGTTCTCCCAACAAGACTGCAATCAATGTGGTCTCTTGCTGTTGCAACCCATCTAAGTTTTGACAGGTTCTTCATTCCAAGACGTTTTTGGCTCAGCACAGTTACAAAATGAAGTTCAGCATCAGCTCCAAAGAGTTTGAAAACAGTCCTCTGACCTCTCACTAACAAGGTATTTTCCATCTACAGCATGTGCCTTTTGTGTTGATGTTTTTGCAGTTTTGTGCGTGAACTGTAGCGACTGGAGTGGATGAAAATCCTAAGAGATAAACAGGGTTATAAATGGTAAAAGCAGCCTGTAAGCCACCAACAATCACACCATAGTCAAACCTACTAAGCCATGTTTTTCCTCCATTTGATAATTCAATGAATAAATAGTTGTACAGATGAGTGTAAGTCCTCTGCCGGACTGTGTACATACCAAATCACTGTGAGCATCAAATTCAGACTTGAAAATGTTACTTCCATATTGCAAAAGATGAGGGAGATCTGCAAACACACTGTATGCACTTATGCAAACTCACACATGAGAGCACAAAATCATTGCTGAATACCACAAAGAAAAGCTGATGCAATTATCAAAGGAGTGATTCACCTGCTGATCTTCAAAGGTCCCCTCTTCATTTCAGTACATCTCTCATTTCTCCTCCCTGCCGCATCTCCACCTCTCCGTTTGTGAGTCATTTCTGATGTTTCTCCCTTTTCCGTCTCACATTCATTGCCATCTTTTTCTGTCACCTTTGTCTTTTTGCTTGCCATTCTGGATGTGAGAGTTTTTTTTTTTTTTTTTTTTTTTTGCATCTTATTTGGTTGGATTTTTAGAGAAGCACACTTGTTATGATTTCTTATTCAGAAAAGAATAAGCATCAATGAAAACAAATAAATAAATAAGATACATTAATTTAACTTCTGTCAGTCTTTCTATGCTTCCTTTTTTTTCTGTCTTTGTCATTAGAGTTAGAGTTGAAACCACAGAACATTTTTTGCTTCTTTGGGCCTCTTTTCAGTGTGATATTTATTATCTTCATTGTTTATACATAAACTTACAATTAGTGCAATATCATATCATGTGTAATATATAACCCTGAACTTTCTTCTTTGAAAAATATGGTGATTACTGACGGAGTTCTGCAGTGTTACGTCCAGTAAATGCAAAAGGTGAGTCATGCACCTGATGAGATAAAAAAAGCATTGTGCTTTTTTTGTGGAATCTATGATTTCCAAAGGGACTTAAACAAAAAAAGATGTATTATATTAAATGTCAGCTACATTTTGACAAGTATGCAGGTTTTGCAGCCCATATGGAGTAAATCTGGACTAAACACTTTATGACAACTTCAAAAACACAACATTGCCATTTTGTTGTTGCACTGTCATTATTATCCACAGGCAAGACCTCACAGATTGCTGTAAATCATTCCCTAGAGCAACACATTGAGGCAACATTGCACTTCAGATTTGACTAATTTTCTCCTCCCTAGTTAGTGAATATGTGTGTAAATATCCATTCTAGTCCTTGTCTTCTCCTCTCAAAGTTTTCACCTCTTTTAATCATTCCTACCCGCCTCACCTCTCCTGCAGTTATCCTTAACAAGCAGTAGAGAACTTACCATTTACAAAACATTGCTCCTGAAAAAAAATGTAAATGATTCACTGCTCAAGCTCAGTCTCTTTACATGTCAAAGACTTCCTGTTAAGTATTATTTTCTATGTCAGAGTCCTAAGTAAAAATCCAGGGTTTATATCACATCAGCTGAAATTACAATTGTTTTTTTTTTTTTTACTTGCATTAAAAAAGAAACATTTAAGTTTTAGCTGCTTAAGTCCAAGGCCACTAATGTTTGTCCATATATGTATGAATGAGCAACTGTTGTGTTTTTAGACTGAAACATTCAATGAACATAAAAGCTTGGGCTTAATAAAACATCTCATGAGTGTCTCCCATCAATGCCAATTACAAAAAAACCTTCCTGTAAGGATAAGTGTCACTTGTAAGTAAATGTCGTTGTGTTTGTGAGTGTATTTCTTCACTTACAGACATTCAGACATTATCCATATCAACACATCTCTCTCTCTCTCTCTCTCTCTCTCTCTCTCTATATATATATATATATATATATATATATATATATATATATATATATATATATATATAACACTGAAGTTATTGAAGAAGTTACAACTCCAATAAGAAAAAAAAAAGTTTGTTTTGGCTATATATTTATGACTGTGGGCTACTCAATTCGGTCCTCAGAGGGCTGTAATCTAGCAGGTTTTTAATGTATTCCTGCTTCAACACACCTGAATCTAATTAAATGGATCTAACAGCCAATCAAGTTCTGCACAATGACTCATTCATTTGACTTAGTTGTGTTGGAGCAAGGATACATGGAAAACCTACTGGATTGCAGCCCTCATAGGACCAAACTGAGTAGCCCTGGTACAGACTCATGTCTCCAAAAAACCTTCAAAGTTACTTTTGAAGGATTTGGCTGTCAGTGTAAAGCCAGTTAATTTAAAAGCTCAAACTGCTGAAGTGCCTTGATATATGGACAAATCATTAATGCATTAGTATGTCCTTAAGCATCTGTGTATATCCTGTTGTATCTGCATGTGTGTGGCAACACTGAGACTGCCCCAGGATGAGAGCCAGACCTCTCTGGGGAAGAGAAGTGTCGTCAAAAATAGAGAGCTTTCATGGTCTAGTTCACTGCTTGTGTCTGCATTCACAACACTTTAAGCTGCCTTGCTTAATTGCTTGCTCCAGTTCTTTACTAGTTGGAATAATTTAGAAATATTAAATGACACGCTCTCCATTATTAGCACACTGCATTGGGACTTCTTATTTGGCACTTAATGGGAAATGTCTCCCACTTCCCCATCTGTCTGTCCATCTATACATCATCCTTCATCCATCTATTCATCTAACCATGCATCAGTCCTCTTTCTTTTGTCTGTTTATGTGTGAAAGAGATACTGTATTATCCAATGACAGATGGTCTCTGGTCACAGTCCCAGTGGAGTATACACTCTACAGATGCTGCTGCCAAGCAAAGTGTCAGCAGTTTCCCCCGCTTCCTCCAGGTTTGACAGATATATGTCACTATATGTAATCATCACTGTCCTTCATGAATTTTAAATGCAGTGTTTACTTTTTCGGATGTTGACATGAATATATGTGGCCCAGTTTGGAGGTATAAAACTTGAAACTGCACCCTTTTTGCACTCTTGCCACTCTCTCTCTCTCTCTCTCTCTCTCTCTCTACATATATATATATATAAAATTAATTGCGTTAAAATTTTTAACAACACATGCACAGCATGACAACCCCTATACATCCATCATTTCTCTGTAATGATGGCAGGACGTGTAGAGGCGAGGTGGAAATGATCTGCCGGGTTGCTTTATGGATTACCGTGAGAATAAACACAGCATTAATGGAGCAACCCATGGATGTCGCCTTCGTGGAGAATGGGGGTGTTTTAACACACGCTCTTTTACCCATGAGAAGGTTCCACACCTGCCCATTTCCTGCATTCTTTTTTAAACTTGCACCAACATATCTGCTCTAGTGGCTTTCTGGTCGTCTTTTTGTGCAAAAGCTGCTTCTTCCCTCTTCTCTCGTGTTGTTACGTGAATCATGACAGCTGTCGGTGATCAGCTGACTGGCTTTTCTGTTTGTAGCATTTGTTTATCGTTAAGCTGAGAAGGTGAAAACTTGCGGTTCATGGTTTACACCAGGGGTGCCCAAGTTCGGTCCTCGAGATCTACCATCCTGCAACTTTTAGATGCAACCCTTCTCCAACACGCTTGAATCAGAGGTCATCTGCATGTCATTCAGCTCTGCAGAGGCCTGGTAACGAGCCAGTCATTTGATTCAGGTGTGTTGGAGAAGGGTTGCATCTAAAAGTTGCAGGATGGTAGATCTCGAGGACCGAACTTGGGCACCCCTGGTTTACACCATCACATATTTACCCAGAAATATTGTTTTTGGCAGGCCCTTGTCTGACACAATAGCTAGTGAAAGGATGTAGCTGATAACAGAAAGTAGCTGTGGGAGGGATTTATATTTCAACTATGTAGGGGTGGGTCTAGTAAAGTTCTGATGGGGGGGCCAGGCAGGAGCACTGACCAGGAAAAGGGGGCATGAATGAGACCTTTTATAGGTCTAGATTTTATGAAATATTGAAATTATTACGACTAAAGTGATCATCTAATGTAAAAAAGTGAAGCCAATGATCTATTTTATCAACAGGTGTTTACTTTGGGTGATGCTGCTGTAGGACTTTTACCACTGCTGCACAAACACTCACACTTCAATGACAAAATGAAAAAAAATGTGTTTTTATCCAGATCATCAGTTTTATCAGAGTTTCTTCATCAGTGTTGGCTGTTTAACTTCAGTCGTCACATCTGGTGGTGGACAGATATTATCACCATGGAGACAGTTGGTGAAATGATGATATATGAATTCTGAATTATAATCTAGAACATAGTAGATATGATTTAGAACAACATATAGAAGTGCATTACATGCTGCTACATTTACTAACCCTTGGACATCTGATGTTTACCCAAGGGAAGGTCAGTTAACAGTAAATATTTGTAAGCATTGGCTCTTGCTGTTTATGCAGTACAATAAATATGGGCAAATTTCAGGCATATAAAAACTGGCAAATGGTGGATTAATCATGATGAATTTGTAAGCTGTGATTAATCTGATTAAAAATTTTAATAATTTGACAGTCATAAAATACAAACATATATATATATATATATATATATATATATATATACACTACCATTCAAAAGTTTGGGGTCACATCCCTATTGAATCCCATGGCAAAGTGACCCCAAACTTTTGAACAGTAGTGTATATATATATATATATATATATATATATATATGGTTTGTGTGTGTGTGTGTTATTATGTATACAGCTTATTCAGACAAACTGTTTTTTTGTTTTGTTTTTTTTAGGACACTCTCAGCAACTGCAGTATAACCAACAGGCTTTACTAAAATCAGGTGTAGCATAGATTTTGACCTGTGGACATCTTTGGGCTGATGTCATTGTCTATCAGACTCATGCTATTCAGAGAACAGCATGTGGCTTTTGGTGCACTTGTCTTTTTTCCTGTTATCCTTTGTACTTCAGGGTGTGCACTCGCTTGCAGACATTTCGACATGCCCATCCATGCATGAAGACTTAATGTGCAGCTACGCTCTGCTGTGCAACAAAAATGCAACATGACGACTCTTTCCTTTGGTCTTGTCCTCAGTCTCATCCTGGCCTGGCAGACCAGAGGCTGACCTGATAGAATTCATCAAACAAAAAAGGGATTGATTGGTAAATGAGGTATGTGAAGGAAGGGGGCAGTGTAGAAATTAATTATTAGAGTGGCATAGTCCCCGCTTGTGATCAACAAGCTTGGACCTGTGGAGCCTTCTCTCTTAGAGAGTATGTGTGTGTGTCCTTGTGTCTGTGTGTATGTTTCCAATTAAATGCAGTGAAATTGAGAGACTTGGCCTGTAGAAATCTAATTACCAGAATCCTTGGAGGAAAGGAAGACAGAGTGCCTTCAATGTATCAGCACATCTCACAAGTTTGTATGTAGAAATTAGGTGTTTTTATATGTGCATGCAGGCGTGAATGTGTATAAATCCATTAAAATATGTCTGCATAAGCAATTGCACCTTTTATAAGCTCATGTTTCTACATACTTTCACATGTGATGCACACAAATTCATGTCTGCATCTTTAACATTCATAAATCTGTATGTGCACCTTTTTTAATGTTATGCCTGTGTTTATTTTGGGGGATTTGTTCTGTGCTGTTGTGTGTTTGTGGTCAATGTTTTTATGAGTGATCGCAGGCAATGAATCAGGACTGCAGCGAGGTGCTCAAAGGAACCACGACGTCATTACCATCAACAACCACAATAGCTCCATATGTCTGTCAGCCCCCGCTCTAGTCTTGAGAATACACAGCTGGCATTAGAGAGGGAGATCAGACAGGTAGAGTGGGAGAAAGGGAGTGATAGATGATAGAAAAGGGTGCCAAAACAACGGAGACAAACGACTCAGCATGTGTGATGTCATATAATGCCTTTACCAAACACCGTAAAGAGGACGTTTTTGATAGAAGAAATTTAAATGGATGTTTAAATGAAAGAAAGTAAAGGATTCCAGATGTATCTTGATACCAACATTTTTCTTTGTTCTTTAGGATGTTTGCCTCCACATGTTTCAGATTATATATATATATATATATCAAATTGTGTGGTCCAAAGGCCCTGTAACACATATGGTGCATAAACTGAATGGATGCAAAAGCAACTGGATGTGAATTGTATCTTTGACAGCTGCTATCTAACATTAATTTATGCAACAAAAGAGAGTTTTCTGAAAGAGCAGGAGTGCAGAGTAAATTTAGAATAAAAAACATGGTAAACTAAGGAACAAATATCTTGTGGATGAGAAGAAAACCATTAGCCTAGCAAAGACAAAAACTCTACACACCAAGACAACATGAGTTTCCAGACTATGGACATACATATTGTCTTGTTTTTGTACTTTATGTGTTGCTTTGTCCATTTATGTACAGCACTTTGTTTCAGCTGTGGTTGTTTTAAAGGGCTATATAAATAAAGTTGAGTTGAGTTGAGTTGAGTTGTTTAAAATCAAGATAAAACAATGTGTTCATAACCTCAGAGAATTCATGAAAACATATAAACCTCCGGCAACCACAAAACTATACGGGACAGGCTACAGTTTACTGAAACACAATAAAAAGATAAACTGCTAAACTACTGGAACAAAGTTCCACTGGAGAACCTGCTGAGAGAAGTAACAGCTCCAAACCAAAAGCACTTCATCTGTCAAGCAAGGTGGTACCTCTGTTATTTCTTAGCCACAAATGGCTATCAATGACCCTGGCAACCCTATAGCATTTACTAAAATTTCCTAGCAGCAACGGCACAAATGCAGAGAAACACACGAATATTCTCTGTGCTCAGATTCAGCGAAATGCATCAAAATATATTGATCTAGAATTTCAGAATTTATAAAGACAAAAACCCTAAAGACATTTCCAAAACAAGCTAAGAGCTTCATGGGGTGAAGAGGTGGAATATTCTCGGTTGATTCAGATTTCATTTTAAAAGCAGAGGCTCTGAAACAATCAAAAGGTGTCGACAGCAGTGAAGATGTTCAGTAGATCAGAGCCAAAGATTACTCCACAAAAATTTAATTTAATGGTGTTGAGTACATGCGCATGTTTCTAAATATTTAAACTGACTGAAATTAAATGAATCCTCAGACCTATCTCTTATTTCATTGTGAATTAAATGTGCTGAAGAATAAATAAAATGTTCAACAGTGCAGATTCTTTCAGTCTAGAGAGAGTAATTTTCAGTTGAGAGAGGCCCAGCACTCTGGAGAAATTTAATTTGTAAGACTCAGAGCGATAACTGTTTGCAGACTTACTGGTGCTTCCTTTTGAATTCCGACTATGTAAATGAGACTGAGTCCCCACTTCAAACTATGTACAATTTCTTCTTTACTGTCAGTGTATATAGTGCATCCTTTGCCCTTATATATTAAACTGTCACAGGCAGGATCTTTACAATTGGGACTGACAACTTTGTCATAAGATTTTACCTTGAGCTTTGACCTGCATTCTAATAGCATCATAGTCATGTAACATTTGACCTAAAAGGAAAAAGTGTGAGATTTTGAATGCAGGACAGGATCAGGCATCTGTAATTGTAGCTTCTGTCATCTATTGAATTAGTTGTCATCTGTCTGTGTTCTAACTGAAGCTCCACAAAACAGCTTGGCACAGAAAGGCACGTTTGCTTGCAAACTGAAAAATATGACCAGTTGGAATAAGACGTCATTGTATTTTTCATATGGTGCACTGGATATATGATATATTTGGAACATCAGACCTTTTTAAGTAAAAAACAAATGTGGAATCTTCAGCCGGTCTATCAGCACAGCAAGGTTAAGTTTATAGACCATGGCAATTTCAGATAAATACAAGTTTTAGTAGTGATTTTGAAAAACTGGTGGATAAAGAGTGCAACATAATCCTTTTTCGCCATTGTAATATCTCAAATTATTATTACAAACACAACAAATTACTTTTTAGGTGTTTGTACATAAATTATACTGCAAATTCTCATAGTCTGCCTTTATGTTATTATAGAAAAAACTGTCAGTTATCCTGAAGGGCACAAAAATTACTCATTGCTTGGTGATGTTAACAGGATCACATTATTACGACACATTATTATGATCTTCTGAGACCCCAACATGTCTATATCAAATTTTATGATCATTTATCCATAAATAATCAAAATTTTTATGGCTGTACTGAAGTGGAACAATAACCAACAGTGGCATTCTTGGAACCAAAAAGTTTTTTATTTTGTGTTTTATTATTTTTTCCTATGATTAAGTGGAAAACCTGCAGTTAAGCTTGTTCAAAGGAGAAAAGCTTTACTGGAAATGAAATATACATGTCGGTTGAAGTCAGATTAAAAACTTCTCTGCATTATTTGCCATTTTCTTCTGGAAAGGAAACCTGCTGCAGGATTCCATCCTATAAAAATGAGAAATCACCTCAAAAAAGCTAATCTCTCTTCTTAGTGTATAAATAAATGCAAGGCTAACAAGCTATTCTTTTTAGGGCATTATTTTTTATTCATTGTTTAATTATTATGTAGCTGTCTTGAAAAGTGCTATAATAACAATATGATCATAATTATTATTAATAAAAATTGGTTAAAAATTACTAAAATGCTTATATGGAGTAGGATGAGGTTGTAAAAAATAAACAAAAATTTTGAATGCGATATATAAAATTTGTTAGGAAATATTGTTTATATCTCTTTTCTTGTTTGCTTTCGTTTCACTCACTATATCTGTTTGGTTTCATTCATTTAAAATATATATATATATATATATATATATATATACAAAATTATAACTATTTGCAATTATACATTGCATTTTGTTCTGATCTGGAGCTTTTTAAATGCTAATATAATAAGTTCTTTAGGCATGAAACACAAACTAGAATGAGAGAGATTATAGAAAACAGCAGAGTATAGCATTGATGAAGTCAGAAACAGTTTCAAAAGGATGAATTTAGGTGGAGGTGGGGTGCAACCAGCTTACAGAGGATGCAGCAAATACATGTACCCAGAGAGTTTAAGCGAAGCATCTTCCATTAGATTCACATTTAAGTTCAAGAAGGGAAACAGCTCCATCCATGATTTCATGTGTTTACTGCAAATTCTGACCCTACCATCTGAATGCTGCAACTGAAACTGAGACTCATCTGACTAAGCAATGCTGTTCCAATCTTCTATTGTCCAAAATTAGTGAATTATTGTTATGGTATATGCGGTACACTTACTAAGATGTCTTGGTATGTACTGAGTACTGAGTATTTCAGCTCTATATACCCTTTTTTTTTTTTTTACTGATTTTGGATGTTCTAATACAGTCCTGCAGTTTGCATGACATCAATTAACATTCACCCAAATTGTTTTACATTTACTGTAGTTATACTTTCCGTACGTGTTGTAATAAATGTAAGTATTATTTGTATTAAACCCTGCCTTTTATCCATTTTTACAACAGAGAAATGATAACAGTAAAGTCACTGGAACACAGGCAACATTAAACTGTCGCGGAAATGTCTGCTGAAGGGTACGTGTGAACACAAAGTACAACTCTGTCTGTGCACTTGTGCCACTTTTATTGTGGCAGCCTTTATTTAAGCACATACCCACAAACACACACCCACGCTCACACACACACCAAGCCTTCGATCAATCAAATCCATCAGCAAATAGAGTGAGAGCTGACATTTACAGCCCTGCGGTTCTCAGTAGCGTGCATGTATATTTTGTATTCTTGTGTGTGTGCTTAAGTGTGTGTGTGTGTGTGCGTGTGCGTGCGTTTGCTCACTGCCTATCATGCAGAAATTGGCCTCAATGTTCAAGCTTCCATAGGAGATGGGGGTAAAATGGAATTTACAACATGACACTGAGCACTCCAGTCAGAAAAAGGACATAGCATATTGATAAATAAAAACTTAAAAATCAAGGCAGCAATGCTTTTGAGATCGCTGGTGACTATGTTAACATATTGACACGGTCATTGGGAAATCTGATGCAACATATGTATGTGCCCCAGAGCTGCAGCTTTTAGTTGATTCCATCTCTTCATTAGGAGCCAGGACTTCCCAAATGAGTACCGCCAGGATTTGTCCTTTACATTCAAAACAAGCCTAGTTATGTTGAACTGAAGTAAACTCCAGCTTTCTGGGAATTAATTAAGGTTAGCTGCTGTAATTAAACTGTGCTTGGCAGATATGATAATCTAGTACAAGCTCAAACTAAACTTACAAAAGTACAGCTTATCAGCATCCTGTGAGGGTTGTGGCCATTAAAGGCTCTGCACTTACAGCAGAAGAGGCTTCAGCCTCCAGCTGAGGCAGCTGCTGCTGGGTGAATATGATAATGGCAGCGGCTGAGGTGATGATAATGATGACAGAAGAATTTGTTGTGATGAAATGGATGCTGTTGATTTTAAAGGCCATGTTCAGTTCACTGTTTTCAATCATAGTGATAAAAAGTAATTACTCTATGCAAAGAAGAAAAAGTGATGTAAGGCTCCCATCTCGTTTAATATTGACTGTCAATACCATATGATAAAATACGTGACAAGACATGGAGCTGATTTTAAAGGGTGAGTAAATTGTGGCATAATTCTTGGAGGGAAATACTATTGCAGACTTCTGATTAAAAATTAGGTTTGCAATCTCCTGCTTTTAGGTACTTTTCTTATCTGCAAACACACACTGATACATAAATCCTCAGGCGTCTGCTGATGGTAATCCCTTTTATTTATTAGCAACTGACAGAGGACAACAAAATTATATATATATATATACATATATATATGTTTATATATAGCATATAGTATATATATACTGCAAAATGTAGAATGTAGAATTCAGTAATTCACTCAGTGCTGCTGACATAAAATCTAACACAGTAGAGTTGTGTATTTTTTGTACTTTGTGGCAAGAAGACATGCATTTCATTTTATTTATTTATTTTTTTTTTTACTCCATATCTGACAGATTAATCTGTGAAATGTTTCCTCGTCCATATCTTTCACCACAGCTCTGCTAAAGGCATTGTAGCGGATTCAAGTGACAAAAAGGGCCAGAAAAAGGAAGAGACACACCTAAAAATCATGCTTCGGAATTCAACTGTCACATTTGGATTTTAAACATATGACCAGAGGATTAGCTCTCCCTGAAAGAGGACTCTCCTATCTAGTACTAAATTATAGGTTTGAATATGGGGGGGTATCTGGGTAAAGCAACTATTCAACAGCAATGGTGTCTTATTCCCTGAGGAGTCAACAAGCCCCTTTGGAGTTATGATGGAAGTCACATACCAACTGGGGGACTCCCAAATCCCCTCCAAACCCTCCTGATAAAATTATTTTAATTTCAGAACTTCCACTTGTATGTAAATGTGTTTGCTTCTTATATCAAATAATGTCCAAACAGTGGGTGTCTTTCTTAGCTGTATATCTATATAAACATTTACAAAGCACAGGGAGCTAAAATCATCTGGATTTGTATAATATGTAATCAATTTAGTTGATTTTTTTATAGCATTCTTTTCTTTTTTATCCTATTTCCTAGCTTTGCTTTTTAATCCCTTATTTTTGTTGTTCATTTAATTCCATGCTGTTTGAATAATTGATCAGTGTCTCTATATGTGCATTGTTACGACCACTTGTTGAACCAGGGGAGATAGGGTCGTCAACAAAACAAATAAGACGAAATATAAAATAATAACAGTTATTTATTTACAAACAACAAACGGGTTCAACATAAATCAAGGCATCTAAGGCCATCAAGTACAACAAAAGAAACATAATTAACTCAAGGTGTCCTCAATCGAGGTAAACAATAAACTAAATTAATAAACACAAACTCAAAAGACTCCTATAAACCAAAATACTGCTCTAACAATTAATCAACAAAAGATGTCTGCTAAACCCAAAATACACAAAGTAAAGAAAGAACGAGCGCAGAATCACAATCAAATCAAGTACTCAAATGTCTAACTAAGGGAAGAAGAATGCTCTTACAAACCGCTAAGCGTCAATCAACCAACCACTACTATTACAAGTCCCAAACTGGCGAACTGTGGGCCTGAAGGAACACAGCTGCCCTGATCACCGTCACCGCCTCCCTTTTAAGGATCGGTACTCCCGCTGGTTGGTCGCCGAGGAGGAAGCAGTGTCGGTGCTGTCCTGTAAGATGAGTGGGGCGGGGCTCCCCTGAGCAGGTGGAACCGAGGACATCCAATCACCATACAGGAGGGAACGAAGGTCTCGCAGGCCAGGAGCAGGGTTGCAGATATGCAGCAGACATTCACATACACGTCCAGGCCAGAGGCCAGGGAACGTGACACTCCCCCCCTTAAAATACAAATTCTCCCACGACACTTTCTCAAACTGAAACACAAGAAAACGTCAGCCATATAATCTATACAGGTATTAACAGATTTTCCAGTGTTATCTTCATCCACCTTTTTCATTCACCACATCACTCTTTAATCACCGTCATCACCATTCATTTCAAGACGGGACAAAGCATCAGCACAAACATTCTCACAACCCTTTTTGTGGCGAATTTCCAAGGTGTATTCTTGGACTATGAGGGCCCACCGCATAAGTCTTTGATTTTGATTATACATTCGGGATAAGAATGTTAACGGGTTGTGATCCGTATATACTATGGTCGGCGCAGACGAGGAGCCCACATATACGGCAAAATGCTGCAGAGCCAGCAACAGTGACAATGTTTCCTTCTCGATGGTGGAATAATGCATTTGGGCCCGGTTGAACTTCCGCGAGTAGAACCCAACGGGGTGATCAATTCCATTGTGATCTGATTGCAGAAGAACAGCTCCCGCTCCCACAGCACTTGCATCGATTTCAAGCGTAAATGGTTGTGTGAGATCCGGGGCAGCGAGCACTGGAGCATGTCTGAGAAGCGCCTTCGCACTAGCGAACGCGTGTTGGCACTCATCGGTCCACTTAAATGTTTGTTTCGGACTAACTAACGCAGTCAAGGGCGCAACAACCGTAGCGAAATTCCTGCAAAAGTTTCTATAATACCCCGCCATACCCAAGAAACGGCGGAGCGATTTCCTATCTACCGGTCGTGGGAATCTGTCAATGACGTCTATTTTTGCTTCAAAAGGACGCACCTTTCCTTGTCCAACTTGTCTCCCAAGATAGGAAACAGTGGCTTTCCCGAACTCGCACTTAGCGAGGTTTAAGGTTAGATTGGCTTTCTCTAATCGCGTAAATACTTCTCCTAACGCTGACAGATGTGCTTCCCAGGTATCCGAAAACACTACCACATCATCCAGATAGGCAGTACAGTAGGGAAGATCAGAAAACAGGGTGTTGACTAGACGTTGAAATGTTGCCGGTGCATTGCACATTCCAAATGCCATTACCGTGTACTGCAGAAAACTGTCAGGTGTTACAAACGCGGAAATTTCCGAAGCTCTATCTGTCAAAGGGACTTGCCAATAGCCCTTTAACAGATCTAGCTTGGTTACAAACAGAGCAGATCCGATGGCGTCTACACAGTCATCCACTCTCGGCATCGGATATGCATCCATTACCGTGAGGGCATTTACTTTTCTATAATCCGTGATAAACCGAGGGGATCCATCCGGTTTACTCTCGATGAGGCAAGGCGAACTCCATGGACTTTTACTGTGACGAGCAAAGCCATGTTGTACCAAATAATCGGTTTCCTGAGCCATCAAGTGTCGTTTCGGAACACTACACCTGTAGGGATGCTGTTTAGTAGGCCTGTTACTTCCTACATCGATGTCATGTGTAATGACACTGGTTCGAGTCGGAATGTCCTGAAATAACTGAGGAAATCTTTGAACTAACGCGAGCAACTCAGGTTTCTGGTCTTGTGAAAGATGGTCTAATGTACGTGGGAGGTGCTGTAACATCTCAGAGTTACATAATCGAGGAGTGAGCTTCGCAGCGAGTGTTTCCGACCACTGACGTTCGATCGGAGCGACTTCCTGGTCTCTTATTATGACACCACACTGTACTTCCGGAATGACAGGATCTGGCAACCTGCTAGTGCGTTCCGCATTAACCGGCACATCACGGGATACATACGCCTTTAACATATTTATGTGACATGTCCTAGTTTTTCGTCTTCTTTCCGGCGTAGCGATTACATAATTCGTTTCTGATAAACGTTTCTTAACTTTATATGGTCCCGAGAATCGCGCTTCCAACGCATTTCCTGCGATTGGAAGTATGGCTAAAACCATATCGCCATCAGTAAAGTGCCGCACTACAGCCTTCCTGTCATAATATCGCTTCATTTTTACTTGAGCGACTTTCAATGCCTCGGATGCTAAACTACGAGCCTTCTTTAGTCTAGCTCGGAAGGAATTCACGTATTCGCATACGTTCGTGTCGGGCGAGAGATCACTATCTAACAGGGTTTCTTTTAAAACCTTCAACGGTCCCCGCAGCGAGTATCCAAATATAAGTTCTGCCGGACTGTATCCAAGTGACTCTTGAGGTGCTTCTCTAGCAGCAAAAACCACAAAAGGGATGCCTTCATCCCAGTTTCTGGTGTTCTCTAAACAATACTTTCTTAACATCGATTTAAGTGTCTGATGCCATCTTTCCAGTGCGCCTTGGCTCTCTGGATGATAGGCTGTACTGGTAACGTGTTTGATTTGCAAGTCTGTTAAGACCTGTTTAAACAGCCTCGAAGTAAAGTTGCTACCCTGATCAGTTTGCACTAATCTCGGCAACCCGAACGTGGAAAAGAATTTCAATAAAGCGTTCGTTACCGCTCTGGCAGTTATCCTGCGCAAAGGTATGGCTTCCGGATATCTGGTGGTAGCACACATCAACGTTAGCAGAAAACAGTTACCTGTTTTAGTTCGTGGCAAAGGTCCTACACAGTCTATAAGTAATCGTTCAAACGGTTCGCTTACTACCGGTATTGGGTGTAATGGGGCACACGGAATCCGCTGATTAGGCTTTCCGGTGATCTGACACCCATGACAGCTCTGAACATAGCGAACTACATCTCTTTTTACACCAGGCCAAAAGAATTGTCTCAACACACGCTTGTAAGTTTTATTTATCCCCATGTGACCGGACCAATGATCATCATGAGCCAACCATAATACGTGCTGTCGGAGCGGCGCTGGAACCACAATCTGTTCACCCACATTCCAGTCCTCTCCCGGAACTGCAACCGGGCACCAACGTCGCATAAGCACGTCATTGCTAATAAAATACCCACTGTTGACTGCAGCTAACTCCTCAGCGCTTACCACCTTCTTGAAACACTGTTGTAGCGTGGGATCCTTCCTCTGCGCCGCACACAGACCTGACCGAGAAAGGGGCAGCGGAGAAGCGGCAGGGTACAGTCCTTCCGCCTGAGTTTTTACATCAGGACAGGGGGTTCTTTCCTCAGCCTCTCCTTTTCGTTTCCCTTCTTCTGAAAAAGAGTCAGCCAGAAAACTATCAGCCAAATCGACAACCTCATCATCCGAATTTGTGTTTTTACGTGACTGAGCACGGGTTACCACACAGATGGGTGGCTGAACCACAGGGGCATCCATCACCTCCAAAGCGGGTAGGACGCGGCCTCCTGCAAGATCATTTCCTAAGAGAATCGAGACATCATCAATGGGCAACACATCACAGACAGCCATTGGAAAAACGCCACTAACCACATTGGTTTTTATGTGTACCAAATGCACAGGTCGGGGTACATAACCCATCTCCAATCCACGCAGCATGACTCTATACCCTGCGTATGAGTCATCTGAAAAGGGTAGAGCATCTGCTCGAATGAGCGTTTGGGAAGCTCCCGTATCCCGTAACACTTTGACAGTTACTTGATCGTCCACATTCTCAGTTAGCGCCACAATACCATCCGTAATAAACGGAGCAAAACAGGGGTCCAGAGCTTTATCAGCCTCCTTTCCCGTTTTTCTGCTTTTTACAAATCCCACTCCTTTTCTTTTCGGAGGTGATTGTCCTTGTTTATTTCTCAGTTTCAGGCAGTTGCTTATCAAATGCCCTGGTCTATGACAATAATAACACTCACGTTCATCCTGAACGCGAAGGTTAACCGATTTCATATGTCTTCCCGCCGGGGTTTCACCAACCGGCTTAAACACAGTCTTATGTGTCAGTACGTACTCATCAGCTATGACGGCTGCCGCCGACAACGTACTCACACGCTGTTCATTCAAATAAACTACCACGCTTTCTGGTAGTTGCTTCTTAAATTCTTCTAATAGAATTAACTCTCGGAACGTCTCCAACCTGCTTACACCAGCAGAGGAGCACCAACGGTCCAATAGACCACTCTTTTCGCGTGCAAACTCTACAAAAGTTTGGGACTGCTTTTTCTGATAATTTCTGAATTGTTGGCGATAGGCTTCAGGTACTAGTTCATAAGCTTTTAGAACCGCCGCCTTCACCTTGTCGTAGCGCTGGCTGTCCAAAAGAGGGAGCGCTGCTACTACCTCTTGAGCCTTCCCTTTCAGTCTGCACTGCACAAGCAGGGCCCACCATTCCTGAGGCCACCGCAAAGTTATGGCTATTTTCTCAAAAGCTGCAAAGTAGCAGTCAACCTCGCCATCCCCAAAAGCAGGAACAAAGGGAATAAATTTGGAAATGTCAAAGGGGTGAGAGAGGTCTGAGCCACCCGACGAGCCTGTAGGGACATCAGGGGCGGTTAAAGTGGACTGGGACTGAGCTTCCAGCTCTAGACGGCGTATTCGAACCTGCGTATCAGCCTCGATCTCCATACGGCGGATCTCGAGCTGCATCTTGTGCTGATGTTCCAGCCGTAGCCTTTCTAGTTGTACCCTCAACCTGGCATCAAGCCGGGAGGAAACTGAGCTACTTTCTAAGATGAGCGGATCAAACCTGGGGAGAGTGACAGGTGGAGTCTTCCTATCCTCACCTTCCGGAGTTGATTCCTCACCACCAGCTGTGCCCAATTGACACTCGAGCTCAGCGTTGCTAGGTCCCGCCTCCTCAGACGGACCAGCCTCCGCAGGCAAACAGGCAAAGTCAGCCACAACACCACGCAGAACGCCTCTTTCGACTAGTCCAGCCACAACCAACTCCCTCAATTCACGCTTCAACATTTTTTTACCAACAGGGATGTCATAACAATCAGCCAGGACAGTCAAATCATCTTTCCTGCACTGTTTTACACGATCTAGGGTCGGATCCTCCTTAAATTCCTCTAGTTCAAACGGAGCCATATTGAAGTCAGCCACGTACTTCCGCAGTGCAGAATCCACTAAACTAACAATTGCGAGTATGCGCTCGCCCACACATATACACAAAACAAAAAAGCTCCCGGACGAGCCCCCACTTTGTTACGACCACTTGTTGAACCAGGGGAGATAGGGTCGTCAACAAAACAAATAAGACGAAATATAAAATAATAACAGTTATTTATTTACAAACAACAAACGGGTTCAACATAAATCAAGGCATCTAAGGCCATCAAGTACAACAAAAGAAACATAATTAACTCAAGGTGTCCTCAATCGAGGTAAACAATAAACTAAATTAATAAACACAAACTCAAAAGACTCCTATAAACCAAAATACTGCTCTAACAATTAATCAACAAAAGATGTCTGCTAAACCCAAAATACACAAAGTAAAGAAAGAACGAGCGCAGAATCACAATCAAATCAAGTACTCAAATGTCTAACTAAGGGAAGAAGAATGCTCTTACAAACCGCTAAGCGTCAATCAACCAACCACTACTATTACAAGTCCCAAACTGGCGAACTGTGGGCCTGAAGGAACACAGCTGCCCTGATCACCGTCACCGCCTCCCTTTTAAGGATCGGTACTCCCGCTGGTTGGTCGCCGAGGAGGAAGCAGTGTCGGTGCTGTCCTGTAAGATGAGTGGGGCGGGGCTCCCCTGAGCAGGTGGAACCGAGGACATCCAATCACCATACAGGAGGGAACGAAGGTCTCGCAGGCCAGGAGCAGGGTTGCAGATATGCAGCAGACATTCACATACACGTCCAGGCCAGAGGCCAGGGAACGTGACACTCCCCCCCTTAAAATACAAATTCTCCCACGACACTTTCTCAAACTGAAACACAAGAAAACGTCAGCCATATAATCTATACAGGTATTAACAGATTTTCCAGTGTTATCTTCATCCACCTTTTTCATTCACCACATCACTCTTTAATCACCGTCATCACCATTCATTTCAAGACGGGACAAAGCATCAGCACAAACATTCTCACAACCCTTTTTGTGGCGAATTTCCAAGGTGTATTCTTGGACTATGAGGGCCCACCGCATAAGTCTTTGATTTTGATTATACATTCGGGATAAGAATGTTAACGGGTTGTGATCCGTATATACTATGGTCGGCGCAGACGAGGAGCCCACATATACGGCAAAATGCTGCAGAGCCAGCAACAGTGACAATGTTTCCTTCTCGATGGTGGAATAATGCATTTGGGCCCGGTTGAACTTCCGCGAGTAGAACCCAACGGGGTGATCAATTCCATTGTGATCTGATTGCAGAAGAACAGCTCCCGCTCCCACAGCACTTGCATCGATTTCAAGCGTAAATGGTTGTGTGAGATCCGGGGCAGCGAGCACTGGAGCATGTCTGAGAAGCGCCTTCGCACTAGCGAACGCGTGTTGGCACTCATCGGTCCACTTAAATGTTTGTTTCGGACTAACTAACGCAGTCAAGGGCGCAACAACCGTAGCGAAATTCCTGCAAAAGTTTCTATAATACCCCGCCATACCCAAGAAACGGCGGAGCGATTTCCTATCTACCGGTCGTGGGAATCTGTCAATGACGTCTATTTTTGCTTCAAAAGGACGCACCTTTCCTTGTCCAACTTGTCTCCCAAGATAGGAAACAGTGGCTTTCCCGAACTCGCACTTAGCGAGGTTTAAGGTTAGATTGGCTTTCTCTAATCGCGTAAATACTTCTCCTAACGCTGACAGATGTGCTTCCCAGGTATCCGAAAACACTACCACATCATCCAGATAGGCAGTACAGTAGGGAAGATCAGAAAACAGGGTGTTGACTAGACGTTGAAATGTTGCCGGTGCATTGCACATTCCAAATGCCATTACCGTGTACTGCAGAAAACTGTCAGGTGTTACAAACGCGGAAATTTCCGAAGCTCTATCTGTCAAAGGGACTTGCCAATAGCCCTTTAACAGATCTAGCTTGGTTACAAACAGAGCAGATCCGATGGCGTCTACACAGTCATCCACTCTCGGCATCGGATATGCATCCATTACCGTGAGGGCATTTACTTTTCTATAATCCGTGATAAACCGAGGGGATCCATCCGGTTTACTCTCGATGAGGCAAGGCGAACTCCATGGACTTTTACTGTGACGAGCAAAGCCATGTTGTACCAAATAATCGGTTTCCTGAGCCATCAAGTGTCGTTTCGGAACACTACACCTGTAGGGATGCTGTTTAGTAGGCCTGTTACTTCCTACATCGATGTCATGTGTAATGACACTGGTTCGAGTCGGAATGTCCTGAAATAACTGAGGAAATCTTTGAACTAACGCGAGCAACTCAGGTTTCTGGTCTTGTGAAAGATGGTCTAATGTACGTGGGAGGTGCTGTAACATCTCAGAGTTACATAATCGAGGAGTGAGCTTCGCAGCGAGTGTTTCCGACCACTGACGTTCGATCGGAGCGACTTCCTGGTCTCTTATTATGACACCACACTGTACTTCCGGAATGACAGGATCTGGCAACCTGCTAGTGCGTTCCGCATTAACCGGCACATCACGGGATACATACGCCTTTAACATATTTATGTGACATGTCCTAGTTTTTCGTCTTCTTTCCGGCGTAGCGATTACATAATTCGTTTCTGATAAACGTTTCTTAACTTTATATGGTCCCGAGAATCGCGCTTCCAACGCATTTCCTGCGATTGGAAGTATGGCTAAAACCATATCGCCATCAGTAAAGTGCCGCACTACAGCCTTCCTGTCATAATATCGCTTCATTTTTACTTGAGCGACTTTCAATGCCTCGGATGCTAAACTACGAGCCTTCTTTAGTCTAGCTCGGAAGGAATTCACGTATTCGCATACGTTCGTGTCGGGCGAGAGATCACTATCTAACAGGGTTTCTTTTAAAACCTTCAACGGTCCCCGCAGCGAGTATCCAAATATAAGTTCTGCCGGACTGTATCCAAGTGACTCTTGAGGTGCTTCTCTAGCAGCAAAAACCACAAAAGGGATGCCTTCATCCCAGTTTCTGGTGTTCTCTAAACAATACTTTCTTAACATCGATTTAAGTGTCTGATGCCATCTTTCCAGTGCGCCTTGGCTCTCTGGATGATAGGCTGTACTGGTAACGTGTTTGATTTGCAAGTCTGTTAAGACCTGTTTAAACAGCCTCGAAGTAAAGTTGCTACCCTGATCAGTTTGCACTAATCTCGGCAACCCGAACGTGGAAAAGAATTTCAATAAAGCGTTCGTTACCGCTCTGGCAGTTATCCTGCGCAAAGGTATGGCTTCCGGATATCTGGTGGTAGCACACATCAACGTTAGCAGAAAACAGTTACCTGTTTTAGTTCGTGGCAAAGGTCCTACACAGTCTATAAGTAATCGTTCAAACGGTTCGCTTACTACCGGTATTGGGTGTAATGGGGCACACGGAATCCGCTGATTAGGCTTTCCGGTGATCTGACACCCATGACAGCTCTGAACATAGCGAACTACATCTCTTTTTACACCAGGCCAAAAGAATTGTCTCAACACACGCTTGTAAGTTTTATTTATCCCCATGTGACCGGACCAATGATCATCATGAGCCAACCATAATACGTGCTGTCGGAGCGGCGCTGGAACCACAATCTGTTCACCCACATTCCAGTCCTCTCCCGGAACTGCAACCGGGCACCAACGTCGCATAAGCACGTCATTGCTAATAAAATACCCACTGTTGACTGCAGCTAACTCCTCAGCGCTTACCACCTTCTTGAAACACTGTTGTAGCGTGGGATCCTTCCTCTGCGCCGCACACAGACCTGACCGAGAAAGGGGCAGCGGAGAAGCGGCAGGGTACAGTCCTTCCGCCTGAGTTTTTACATCAGGACAGGGGGTTCTTTCCTCAGCCTCTCCTTTTCGTTTCCCTTCTTCTGAAAAAGAGTCAGCCAGAAAACTATCAGCCAAATCGACAACCTCATCATCCGAATTTGTGTTTTTACGTGACTGAGCACGGGTTACCACACAGATGGGTGGCTGAACCACAGGGGCATCCATCACCTCCAAAGCGGGTAGGACGCGGCCTCCTGCAAGATCATTTCCTAAGAGAATCGAGACATCATCAATGGGCAACACATCACAGACAGCCATTGGAAAAACGCCACTAACCACATTGGTTTTTATGTGTACCAAATGCACAGGTCGGGGTACATAACCCATCTCCAATCCACGCAGCATGACTCTATACCCTGCGTATGAGTCATCTGAAAAGGGTAGAGCATCTGCTCGAATGAGCGTTTGGGAAGCTCCCGTATCCCGTAACACTTTGACAGTTACTTGATCGTCCACATTCTCAGTTAGCGCCACAATACCATCCGTAATAAACGGAGCAAAACAGGGGTCCAGAGCTTTATCAGCCTCCTTTCCCGTTTTTTCTGCTTTTTACAAATCCCACTCCTTTTCTTTTCGGAGGTGATTGTCCTTGTTTATTTCTCAGTTTCAGGCAGTTGCTTATCAAATGCCCTGGTCTATGACAATAATAACACTCACGTTCATCCTGAACGCGAAGGTTAACCGATTTCATATGTCTTCCCGCCGGGGTTTCACCAACCGGCTTAAACACAGTCTTATGTGTCAGTACGTACTCATCAGCTATGACGGCTGCCGCCGACAACGTACTCACACGCTGTTCATTCAAATAAACTACCACGCTTTCTGGTAGTTGCTTCTTAAATTCTTCTAATAGAATTAACTCTCGGAACGTCTCCAACCTGCTTACACCAGCAGAGGAGCACCAACGGTCCAATAGACCACTCTTTTCGCGTGCAAACTCTACAAAAGTTTGGGACTGCTTTTTCTGATAATTTCTGAATTGTTGGCGATAGGCTTCAGGTACTAGTTCATAAGCTTTTAGAACCGCCGCCTTCACCTTGTCGTAGCGCTGGCTGTCCAAAAGAGGGAGCGCTGCTACTACCTCTTGAGCCTTCCCTTTCAGTCTGCACTGCACAAGCAGGGCCCACCATTCCTGAGGCCACCGCAAAGTTATGGCTATTTTCTCAAAAGCTGCAAAGTAGCAGTCAACCTCGCCATCCCCAAAAGCAGGAACAAAGGGAATAAATTTGGAAATGTCAAAGGGGTGAGAGAGGTCTGAGCCACCCGACGAGCCTGTAGGGACATCAGGGGCGGTTAAAGTGGACTGGGACTGAGCTTCCAGCTCTAGACGGCGTATTCGAACCTGCGTATCAGCCTCGATCTCCATACGGCGGATCTCGAGCTGCATCTTGTGCTGATGTTCCAGCCGTAGCCTTTCTAGTTGTACCCTCAACCTGGCATCAAGCCGGGAGGAAACTGAGCTACTTTCTAAGATGAGCGGATCAAACCTGGGGAGAGTGACAGGTGGAGTCTTCCTATCCTCACCTTCCGGAGTTGATTCCTCACCACCAGCTGTGCCCAATTGACACTCGAGCTCAGCGTTGCTAGGTCCCGCCTCCTCAGACGGACCAGCCTCCGCAGGCAAACAGGCAAAGTCAGCCACAACACCACGCAGAACGCCTCTTTCGACTAGTCCAGCCACAACCAACTCCCTCAATTCACGCTTCAACATTTTTTTACCAACAGGGATGTCATAACAATCAGCCAGGACAGTCAAATCATCTTTCCTGCACTGTTTTACACGATCTAGGGTCGGATCCTCCTTAAATTCCTCTAGTTCAAACGGAGCCATATTGAAGTCAGCCACGTACTTCCGCAGTGCAGAATCCACTAAACTAACAATTGCGAGTATGCGCTCGCCCACACATATACACAAAACAAAAAAGCTCCCGGACGAGCCCCCACTTTGTTACGACCACTTGTTGAACCAGGGGAGATAGGGTCGTCAACAAAACAAATAAGACGAAATATAAAATAATAACAGTTATTTATTTACAAACAACAAACGGGTTCAACATAAATCAAGGCATCTAAGGCCATCAAGTACAACAAAAGAAACATAATTAACTCAAGGTGTCCTCAATCGAGGTAAACAATAAACTAAATTAATAAACACAAACTCAAAAGACTCCTATAAACCAAAATACTGCTCTAACAATTAATCAACAAAAGATGTCTGCTAAACCCAAAATACACAAAGTAAAGAAAGAACGAGCGCAGAATCACAATCAAATCAAGTACTCAAATGTCTAACTAAGGGAAGAAGAATGCTCTTACAAACCGCTAAGCGTCAATCAACCAACCACTACTATTACAAGTCCCAAACTGGCGAACTGTGGGCCTGAAGGAACACAGCTGCCCTGATCACCGTCACCGCCTCCCTTTTAAGGATCGGTACTCCCGCTGGTTGGTCGCCGAGGAGGAAGCAGTGTCGGTGCTGTCCTGTAAGATGAGTGGGGCGGGGCTCCCCTGAGCAGGTGGAACCGAGGACATCCAATCACCATACAGGAGGGAACGAAGGTCTCGCAGGCCAGGAGCAGGGTTGCAGATATGCAGCAGACATTCACATACACGTCCAGGCCAGAGGCCAGGGAACGTGACACTCCCCCCCTTAAAATACAAATTCTCCCACGACACTTTCTCAAACTGAAACACAAGAAAACGTCAGCCATATAATCTATACAGGTATTAACAGATTTTCCAGTGTTATCTTCATCCACCTTTTTCATTCACCACATCACTCTTTAATCACCGTCATCACCATTCATTTCAAGACGGGACAAAGCATCAGCACAAACATTCTCACAACCCTTTTTGTGGCGAATTTCCAAGGTGTATTCTTGGACTATGAGGGCCCACCGCATAAGTCTTTGATTTTGATTATACATTCGGGATAAGAATGTTAACGGGTTGTGATCCGTATATACTATGGTCGGCGCAGACGAGGAGCCCACATATACGGCAAAATGCTGCAGAGCCAGCAACAGTGACAATGTTTCCTTCTCGATGGTGGAATAATGCATTTGGGCCCGGTTGAACTTCCGCGAGTAGAACCCAACGGGGTGATCAATTCCATTGTGATCTGATTGCAGAAGAACAGCTCCCGCTCCCACAGCACTTGCATCGATTTCAAGCGTAAATGGTTGTGTGAGATCCGGGGCAGCGAGCACTGGAGCATGTCTGAGAAGCGCCTTCGCACTAGCGAACGCGTGTTGGCACTCATCGGTCCACTTAAATGTTTGTTTCGGACTAACTAACGCAGTCAAGGGCGCAACAACCGTAGCGAAATTCCTGCAAAAGTTTCTATAATACCCCGCCATACCCAAGAAACGGCGGAGCGATTTCCTATCTACCGGTCGTGGGAATCTGTCAATGACGTCTATTTTTGCTTCAAAAGGACGCACCTTTCCTTGTCCAACTTGTCTCCCAAGATAGGAAACAGTGGCTTTCCCGAACTCGCACTTAGCGAGGTTTAAGGTTAGATTGGCTTTCTCTAATCGCGTAAATACTTCTCCTAACGCTGACAGATGTGCTTCCCAGGTATCCGAAAACACTACCACATCATCCAGATAGGCAGTACAGTAGGGAAGATCAGAAAACAGGGTGTTGACTAGACGTTGAAATGTTGCCGGTGCATTGCACATTCCAAATGCCATTACCGTGTACTGCAGAAAACTGTCAGGTGTTACAAACGCGGAAATTTCCGAAGCTCTATCTGTCAAAGGGACTTGCCAATAGCCCTTTAACAGATCTAGCTTGGTTACAAACAGAGCAGATCCGATGGCGTCTACACAGTCATCCACTCTCGGCATCGGATATGCATCCATTACCGTGAGGGCATTTACTTTTCTATAATCCGTGATAAACCGAGGGGATCCATCCGGTTTACTCTCGATGAGGCAAGGCGAACTCCATGGACTTTTACTGTGACGAGCAAAGCCATGTTGTACCAAATAATCGGTTTCCTGAGCCATCAAGTGTCGTTTCGGAACACTACACCTGTAGGGATGCTGTTTAGTAGGCCTGTTACTTCCTACATCGATGTCATGTGTAATGACACTGGTTCGAGTCGGAATGTCCTGAAATAACTGAGGAAATCTTTGAACTAACGCGAGCAACTCAGGTTTCTGGTCTTGTGAAAGATGGTCTAATGTACGTGGGAGGTGCTGTAACATCTCAGAGTTACATAATCGAGGAGTGAGCTTCGCAGCGAGTGTTTCCGACCACTGACGTTCGATCGGAGCGACTTCCTGGTCTCTTATTATGACACCACACTGTACTTCCGGAATGACAGGATCTGGCAACCTGCTAGTGCGTTCCGCATTAACCGGCACATCACGGGATACATACGCCTTTAACATATTTATGTGACATGTCCTAGTTTTTCGTCTTCTTTCCGGCGTAGCGATTACATAATTCGTTTCTGATAAACGTTTCTTAACTTTATATGGTCCCGAGAATCGCGCTTCCAACGCATTTCCTGCGATTGGAAGTATGGCTAAAACCATATCGCCATCAGTAAAGTGCCGCACTACAGCCTTCCTGTCATAATATCGCTTCATTTTTACTTGAGCGACTTTCAATGCCTCGGATGCTAAACTACGAGCCTTCTTTAGTCTAGCTCGGAAGGAATTCACGTATTCGCATACGTTCGTGTCGGGCGAGAGATCACTATCTAACAGGGTTTCTTTTAAAACCTTCAACGGTCCCCGCAGCGAGTATCCAAATATAAGTTCTGCCGGACTGTATCCAAGTGACTCTTGAGGTGCTTCTCTAGCAGCAAAAACCACAAAAGGGATGCCTTCATCCCAGTTTCTGGTGTTCTCTAAACAATACTTTCTTAACATCGATTTAAGTGTCTGATGCCATCTTTCCAGTGCGCCTTGGCTCTCTGGATGATAGGCTGTACTGGTAACGTGTTTGATTTGCAAGTCTGTTAAGACCTGTTTAAACAGCCTCGAAGTAAAGTTGCTACCCTGATCAGTTTGCACTAATCTCGGCAACCCGAACGTGGAAAAGAATTTCAATAAAGCGTTCGTTACCGCTCTGGCAGTTATCCTGCGCAAAGGTATGGCTTCCGGATATCTGGTGGTAGCACACATCAACGTTAGCAGAAAACAGTTACCTGTTTTAGTTCGTGGCAAAGGTCCTACACAGTCTATAAGTAATCGTTCAAACGGTTCGCTTACTACCGGTATTGGGTGTAATGGGGCACACGGAATCCGCTGATTAGGCTTTCCGGTGATCTGACACCCATGACAGCTCTGAACATAGCGAACTACATCTCTTTTTACACCAGGCCAAAAGAATTGTCTCAACACACGCTTGTAAGTTTTATTTATCCCCATGTGACCGGACCAATGATCATCATGAGCCAACCATAATACGTGCTGTCGGAGCGGCGCTGGAACCACAATCTGTTCACCCACATTCCAGTCCTCTCCCGGAACTGCAACCGGGCACCAACGTCGCATAAGCACGTCATTGCTAATAAAATACCCACTGTTGACTGCAGCTAACTCCTCAGCGCTTACCACCTTCTTGAAACACTGTTGTAGCGTGGGATCCTTCCTCTGCGCCGCACACAGACCTGACCGAGAAAGGGGCAGCGGAGAAGCGGCAGGGTACAGTCCTTCCGCCTGAGTTTTTACATCAGGACAGGGGGTTCTTTCCTCAGCCTCTCCTTTTCGTTTCCCTTCTTCTGAAAAAGAGTCAGCCAGAAAACTATCAGCCAAATCGACAACCTCATCATCCGAATTTGTGTTTTTACGTGACTGAGCACGGGTTACCACACAGATGGGTGGCTGAACCACAGGGGCATCCATCACCTCCAAAGCGGGTAGGACGCGGCCTCCTGCAAGATCATTTCCTAAGAGAATCGAGACATCATCAATGGGCAACACATCACAGACAGCCATTGGAAAAACGCCACTAACCACATTGGTTTTTATGTGTACCAAATGCACAGGTCGGGGTACATAACCCATCTCCAATCCACGCAGCATGACTCTATACCCTGCGTATGAGTCATCTGAAAAGGGTAGAGCATCTGCTCGAATGAGCGTTTGGGAAGCTCCCGTATCCCGTAACACTTTGACAGTTACTTGATCGTCCACATTCTCAGTTAGCGCCACAATACCATCCGTAATAAACGGAGCAAAACAGGGGTCCAGAGCTTTATCAGCCTCCTTTCCCGTTTTTCTGCTTTTTACAAATCCCACTCCTTTTCTTTTCGGAGGTGATTGTCCTTGTTTATTTCTCAGTTTCAGGCAGTTGCTTATCAAATGCCCTGGTCTATGACAATAATAACACTCACGTTCATCCTGAACGCGAAGGTTAACCGATTTCATATGTCTTCCCGCCGGGGTTTCACCAACCGGCTTAAACACAGTCTTATGTGTCAGTACGTACTCATCAGCTATGACGGCTGCCGCCGACAACGTACTCACACGCTGTTCATTCAAATAAACTACCACGCTTTCTGGTAGTTGCTTCTTAAATTCTTCTAATAGAATTAACTCTCGGAACGTCTCCAACCTGCTTACACCAGCAGAGGAGCACCAACGGTCCAATAGACCACTCTTTTCGCGTGCAAACTCTACAAAAGTTTGGGACTGCTTTTTCTGATAATTTCTGAATTGTTGGCGATAGGCTTCAGGTACTAGTTCATAAGCTTTTAGAACCGCCGCCTTCACCTTGTCGTAGCGCTGGCTGTCCAAAAGAGGGAGCGCTGCTACTACCTCTTGAGCCTTCCCTTTCAGTCTGCACTGCACAAGCAGGGCCCACCATTCCTGAGGCCACCGCAAAGTTATGGCTATTTTCTCAAAAGCTGCAAAGTAGCAGTCAACCTCGCCATCCCCAAAAGCAGGAACAAAGGGAATAAATTTGGAAATGTCAAAGGGGTGAGAGAGGTCTGAGCCACCCGACGAGCCTGTAGGGACATCAGGGGCGGTTAAAGTGGACTGGGACTGAGCTTCCAGCTCTAGACGGCGTATTCGAACCTGCGTATCAGCCTCGATCTCCATACGGCGGATCTCGAGCTGCATCTTGTGCTGATGTTCCAGCCGTAGCCTTTCTAGTTGTACCCTCAACCTGGCATCAAGCCGGGAGGAAACTGAGCTACTTTCTAAGATGAGCGGATCAAACCTGGGGAGAGTGACAGGTGGAGTCTTCCTATCCTCACCTTCCGGAGTTGATTCCTCACCACCAGCTGTGCCCAATTGACACTCGAGCTCAGCGTTGCTAGGTCCCGCCTCCTCAGACGGACCAGCCTCCGCAGGCAAACAGGCAGAGTCAGCCACAACACCACGCAGAACGCCTCTTTCGACTAGTCCAGCCACAACCAACTCCCTCAATTCACGCTTCAACATTTTTTTACCAACAGGGATGTCATAACAATCAGCCAGGACAGTCAAATCATCTTTCCTGCACTGTTTTACACGATCTAGGGTCGGATCCTCCTTAAATTCCTCTAGTTCAAACGGAGCCATATTGAAGTCAGCCACGTACTTCCGCAGTGCAGAATCCACTAAACTAACAATTGCGAGTATGCGCTCGCCCACACATATACACAAAACAAAAAAGCTCCCGGACGAGCCCCCACTTTGTTACGACCACTTGTTGAACCAGGGGAGATAGGGTCGTCAACAAAACAAATAAGACGAAATATAAAATAATAACAGTTATTTATTTACAAACAACAAACGGGTTCAACATAAATCAAGGCATCTAAGGCCATCAAGTACAACAAAAGAAACATAATTAACTCAAGGTGTCCTCAATCGAGGTAAACAATAAACTAAATTAATAAACACAAACTCAAAAGACTCCTATAAACCAAAATACTGCTCTAACAATTAATCAACAAAAGATGTCTGCTAAACCCAAAATACACAAAGTAAAGAAAGAACGAGCGCAGAATCACAATCAAATCAAGTACTCAAATGTCTAACTAAGGGAAGAAGAATGCTCTTACAAACCGCTAAGCGTCAATCAACCAACCACTACTATTACAAGTCCCAAACTGGCGAACTGTGGGCCTGAAGGAACACAGCTGCCCTGATCACCGTCACCGCCTCCCTTTTAAGGATCGGTACTCCCGCTGGTTGGTCGCCGAGGAGGAAGCAGTGTCGGTGCTGTCCTGTAAGATGAGTGGGGCGGGGCTCCCCTGAGCAGGTGGAACCGAGGACATCCAATCACCATACAGGAGGGAACGAAGGTCTCGCAGGCCAGGAGCAGGGTTGCAGATATGCAGCAGACATTCACATACACGTCCAGGCCAGAGGCCAGGGAACGTGACATGCATCTTCCAATGGCTTCAACAACATATAATTTTTAAATGTGTTCACAAATGTCTAAATCTGATTTTCTGGGGCAAGGGAATGGACAAACAAACATTTGTTGCATTAAGCCAAATCCCCGATAAACTAATAGGAATCTGAGCTTCCTCTAAGCTGCAAGACTGCATCTGCTCCCATTGGCTGAAGACAGTGAACCACACCTCCATCCAGGGAGATCAAACAGGCAGAGAACTCGGGAAGAATAGAGCCGAGTATAGGAAAAAGAAGATATGAGAGTTTACAATAGTTCTTTTTCATTTTTCTGACTATTAGAGACTAATCTAGGGATGTGAACTTGGTGGGTAACTAGAACCCCCCAGGTAGTGGAACCATAAGGGTTGCAAGCATTGTTTTGACACTTTGCTTCAGTCATTAAATAAAAAATCATGCATCTGTACATCTCAAGCTGCTCCTGGGAATTTTGAAGGGGCAAAGTTTGTCAGTCTGTTAATGCTTTAAAAGGGTTTCAGTTGCATTGTAAATCATAGGTTTTTGAGAGGATATTTTTCATTTATCATTTAATTTAGAAAGATTGAATGAAAGCATCACATTAGAATGATCTTAGATTAGATCACACTTAGTTAAATGTAGTAATTTTTTCACACAGTGACAAAGATGTGCTCAGACATACACAGTGCACACAGCACACACACTTTCACACACAAAAAAAACATAAAGGCTATATATAGTTAGACAGGAATAAATAATCCTAGTAGTAAGTGTAAAGAGTGAGAGGCCACCTCATAAATTAATTCAGGAGGGCGACACCAGGTTGAATTCTACATTTTTCATGCTGTAGCGCCTACACAAGCAACATCAACCAGTTGGAGCAGCGGTCACTTATTTCATCACTGATGTCCCCCTGAGAAATGTCTTGGTATTAATTCCAATTATCTGTATGATTCAGCATAAACTCATGACCCCATCATCAGGACTAAAAAATTCCACAGCCATTGAACTGAGGAAACACCCGCTACTCTTTCTGCATGCAAGATGGCAAGTTAAAAAATGGCCATGTCCCGGCCCAAAATTTTAATATAACTATAGCAACTCAATAATTCTCCCAGTTGCATAGGCACCCTCTTTCGCTTACTTTTCCCATTTGAAAAAAAAAAGACTGTTGGACACTTCGACATGGCTTTAAACACTGACAAATGAAAACAGTAACACTGAGTTAAACATTCATATGGTTCATAGGATTGAAGCGGAAGCATAGCATCACTACCTGTTATGCTTAAGTTGCCCACCAAGTTCACGTCCCTGGACAAACCCCTTTTGCTTCCTGGTTATCTGAATATTGACCCGTACTTTATTAAACCCCGAGTCAAGGATGAACTGAGATAATGGTGTAATGAAGCCTTATTTATGCTTTCCCTCAAATGCGTCACACACAGACAGCCAGTAGATGGAGCTATTTTTGAATGTTTCGATGCAGTGAGTCGATCTCATGGCAGCCATGTCAAAGTGACTCAGTGTTTCACGAGTCTTTGGTTTCACCATCCCTACTGAGACTGATTTATTTAAAGATATAATATAGTTTTTCCTCTATTACAGGGTGGTGCCCTGAAGTTTTGTTTTTATTCTTATAAGATGTTAACACCCCTTCGACCACATGATAATATTTGTTTTTTAAATAAAATGGGTAAGAGTTGCTGTAATTAACTTTGACCTCACTCAGTTGTGGCTAAGCTGTGGTTGCAATAAAGCTTCAAGGTCCATCTCTATCCCATGTCATTGTTTCTTCTTCTACTAGTTGTATTAGCTTGCAGAGATTTACCATGTCTCACCAGGCGAGTGTTCAGAACTGTTTTGCTTTTGCTGGACTTAATCAATGCATATTTTTTCCCAGTTCTCTTCCTTTCTTATAAAGTCCAAATGATTTCATATTTTTTGGCATGGAAATATAGTAAGAGCACAAGATAAAAACAGAGTACAGAGCTTTTTTCCAAAGACAAATCTAGTCAAATGTCTCGGTGGCTTCAGTCAAATGTGTCCCTGGGTCTCTAGAGCTGCTGCTTCCTTAACAGACATTATAAAACTGTTCTGTGTGAATCCTGGTGGCTCGGTGTGTTGAGGTGCATTAAAACATAGCACTTTATCTTAGTTTATCTGGTTTGAGGCATTGCACAAGCAACACTTTGCAGTTGTAGAAAGGAACCTTAATGTACAGTTTGCTGTTAAGTATCTTACAACATGTAAATAATCCATTGTTAAATTAGAATCTAAATTTTATATTTCCCTGGAATAATTTATCATTATCTGGTACAGTTGCTGCTACTAATTCTATTGGATTAACAATTTCTTTTTTAAAGTGCCAGGTTATTAATTTCAGAGGTCATTGTAAATTAACATGCAAGATAAAATTATATAATGTTCCTCACATAAATCTCCCAGAAGATAAATTAGCCTACTAAAACAATATTATACATAAAATGTTCATGTGCTGATCTAATTATCATGTAAATAATTTGTTAAACATCATAAGACATATTATTATATGTACATCTTACAAGTGCTATATGAGTCATTAATTCTGCAATCAACCATGCAAAATAGCAAAAGACATTAGTGCTTTTGACTCCCAAGGTCATAAATTTTCATGGCGATGGTGGTGTTTATTCACATCACTGAACAGGGAGCAGAGAGGGGTTGAATGGCAGGACGTGGTGTCCGTCAAAATGACTTAGTGATGGTAGAGTGGGCCTGAGATGGCCTTCCTTTACTGGTGTCAGCCCTGACAGGTTACAAAACAGCCTTGGAAGAGACACACCAAGGGACCACATGTATGGCTCAGAGAGCCAAAAAGAGTAGGGACAGCATATGCTGGCACCTCAGTTTGTACAAGAATAGTAAACTCAGAGCAGAAATATTTTATTTGTTTGTTTCGGAGGGTTTTGTTGACAGCAGGGGGTGATTTTAGGGGTTGTGATTGCTCAATTTTGTAAATATTTTCTTATAAAAAACAAACTGTGCTTGTGAGACTCAGGATAAAAAGCATCATACGGTAATAATGATGGGAAAATTTAGCACTAAGCGGGTCAGAGTCATGTATCATTAACTAAAATTTAAATGTTAAAATTAAATCAAAGGATGTAGTGTTGGAAGGTAAATATATATTTAAATACATAGTGGCATCAGGGTTAGTGTGAAGTTCTGGATCAAAGTAGAGTAGCTGATGACTATTAAAGGGAGCAGGTGTTGGGTAAGATGTTACTGGGGCAACAGAACAAGATGCCTTCTGGGGTCTTGTGGCCCAAATTCATTAAAACACCTGTAAAGGGATACTATATTTTCTCTGATACACACTCCATTCCATTAAAACCAAAATGCTTAGAAATGCATTCACTCTAAATTTGAAATACATTGACTGAGTTAAAGTTCTGTAGGTTAAATATATTTTATACATCAAATACAACATGACAAGATTTACTTTCAGTTGTGTGTTTATATTAGCAAATGCTTGATATTAGCTGTTACAGTGCATACAGTCAAAATCTACTGTTAGAGGAAACACTCTCACATTAGGTTGAAATTAAATTGTTCTTAGCAGCCAGTTAGCCATCTTAGCATAAAGGTTAGAAATAGCTATCCTCGCTACATTCACATAGCTAGCAACTCTTCAGAAAAGGGCATCTAAAACAACCAACAACAACAACAAAAAAAAAAAACATTGTAGATTACCAATTACATTTTTACATTGCATCACCGGGGCTCTGATTGAATTGATGTCTGCAAATTGCTTTGAAATGACTTTGTTGTGAATTGGCGCTGTACAAATAAAGTTGAATTTTTGTGCATCATTGCATTAGCAATTCCACCTGCCTAATCCCAAAAAAATAAAGTAGCAGACAATAAAAGTGAATGGAACACCCAGGAAATCACAAATATAATACTATCTTTTAAAGCTTAGCCAAAGTAGTGCACAGCTTTAAGCTAATTGTAGCTCTGACGTGACTACTGACAGAAACAACTGATGGGCAGCTGGATACTTTGGGCGGCCACTTTGTGAACTGAGTTGTAGCAACATAGAGATAGTACTACATAATGATTCATGAAAAGCTGATTTGGTGTAGAAAATACAACAAATAATGTGCCCTCGAACAGCTACAACATTATAAAGGTTTTATTCTATTTAAATTATGAAAATGTGTTTTTCTGTACCTGTTTTGGGGACCTTTTTTTTATAATTTTATTTTACTTCTTGTCAAAAAATCTTTCCTGTTTCTCCAAAATGAAAGTGCTCCCACCATTGACAGCCGCAGGTGAAACACTGACTGCTCGTAAAATCCTTAACACAACCCTACTTCGAAATAACCACAAATAGCCCTGTAACCCCTTGGTATCAGACATCCCTTGGGTAGGACATCACAAATAAATATGTACTTTACTCAATGTCCCTTGAAAGTGTCTACATGTTATTTAGACTAATTCAAGCAAACACAGCACGTTTGTATGTCTGTCATAAGTAATGCTACTTAATGCTAATGGACTAAAAGACAAGAGGCTGTCCTGAGAGTAAATTACTAATTTGTGAAATACTGTTACCTAACGTAGACCTGCCATGCAAGGAAAATAAACGTTATGGCTTTCCTTCCAACCACATAGATTATTATAAAAGCTTGAAATGTGTGTAATACGCTTTATTGTTAGAATGTGAAACATTCTGCTGTTACACTTTGGATGACAATTAGATAATGTTGACGTTGGACTCTTAAATCAGACATGGTGGTAGCTTTATTTTTCCATGGTTCATATATATAATTTTATTCTTGTTCTCAGAAGCTATGAAATTGGCATAACCACTGGTACACGCTCAAGAGTAATACACACACACCTTGGCTGTTTCACTGTGCAGGCAGGTGACGTTCCAAGTTGCTCATAACTGTCCCACATTGATATTCCATTTACAACAATAAATCTGATTTATTTAATTGGTGAGCAGTGATTAACTACAAATAAACGATCTACCTAGTATAGAAACGTATTATAGTTCTGAGATGCGGAGGAATGTTGTCTGGCCTGTTTTCCCTGTTTCTCCTTTCTCTATTCTAGTTATTGTCATAACCAATGCTTTACTAACATGAAAAACAAAAGAACCTCAATATTGACAGATAAAATACCTTCATCAGTAACTTTGAGCTGTTGCCTAACGTTGTCAGTGCAGATTTATACTCTGCTATCAGTGTCTGCAGACGGCATCAAATACATTTGCCACCGCAAAAATGGCTCCACCGCAAGATGGTGTAACTCACAAAATGTACATCGGATTTGTCTAAATAATTGGAAAGCTCTTTCAAGTGGTTAAACGTTAATCTGATGTTGACTACTGTCTTATCTCTTACTCTGTCCCCATCTATCTTTCTTTTCACTCTTTTTCCAATAATTTCCTCTTGGATTTCTTTCATGAATAAGCCACAGCATGTGATCAAAAATGCCACTGTGCTGATATCAAGTTGCTAGCATGTGATGTGGTGCTGTACAGAAAAATAAAAGCAACATTGTGAAGTGTAGTTTTCTCAGCCTCTGCACGCTGCTGGGCAATGATGACTCCAAGAATGTACATAAAAATTGTTGCTGTGCCAAAAGAGTCAGAAGCATGGAATTTTAAAGCTGAAAAGTTACGTAATACTACTTTAAAGCTCATCAATAGGAAAAATAAATAAATAAATAAAAATTGGCCAAACCACTTTAATGCTTTAAAAAGGTTTACTCTCCTGGCTACCATCCCAAACTGCCCACACACCACACATGTTTTTGGATGTTTTCCAGAAGTGACACACACATATCTTTACTTACATTATTCAACTAATTTTTAATTTTGAACCAACCATCATGTTGAAACCACTTCCTGCATACATAAAATATTATTAATCCATATTGAATTAAAGGATTAGACAGTCATGTTTTGTGAGGTAAGGCAGGACAATAACACATCTATTGACAGTTTCAGACATTATTTTACCTGCTTGCAAAACAGTCACTTCTATTTATTTAACTCTATAACCTGAACCTTAATTTCTAAGACAACAGATTTTACATACTAAATGATGTGCTGTATAGCCAGCCACTATCATCTGCAATATCATCTATGAAGATATAATCATGCCACAATGTCTGACATAAAACGCATATGTACTCAGTCGCCAAAAAGCTGCACCCTTGTATGCAATAAAATATGCAATCACCTATAACCAGGGACTTTTGTGACTGGGCTACTGTGGCTTTTCAACAGAGCTTAGCAGCAGACAGTTGTGTGTATGTGTGGGTTTGTACCTATTGTTGCACCTGAGCACACTGAGTCAAAACACTTGGATTAAGTATGATACGGGAAAGACACACCGTCGGCATGCACTCACACAAATGGAAGTTTGTCTATAAGTAAACAAGCTGAAAACACAGATGCCACACTGTGATTTTAGCAAGATTCCTGGAGTTCAAAAAAACAAAAAAAAAAAAGAAAGAAACACCAAAAAAATGGAACTTATGCATAAATATGAGGAGGCTCACAATTTTTTTCAAGCATTTCTTAAAATAATATCTACAGTCTGAAATATCCATTGAGCTAATAATTCTGCCTGCTCATACTGGTTGTTAAAAGTTTCCTTTACTGATTGTTAGAACTGGGGAGACACGTATGTACATGCACACTTATTAGCACATGTATAAAGCAGTTTAGATAAAGCAATTTAATGCAATCACCTGTTGTGGTCTTATTAGCTCAAATCTTCAATGTACTGTTGTTATCATAAACCTAAATTGTGTATCGTATGCTTTCCACCTCTAAAATGTTGCATGCTTAGTGATTCTGATAATTGAAAGTTGGGTGTCAAGCAGTTGAATGTAATTTCTCCCACAATGCAACTGCTTTTACAGACCGCCCATGTTAAACAGATCACACATATTAAACAGATAAATAGCTTCATTGGGCTTTTCCCAGGCATAGCCTGATGTGGCATAACTGTGACACTCCTGTAGTCTAATCATTTATAATACATTTATAAACCTTTTATCATCAGATCTACTAATGTATCCTTTTTAATGTCTTATCGTCTTAAGATATTAAAAATTTGATATTGTGGAAAGTGAGATTCCTGTTTGTCATATACTGTATATAATGTGAAAGTATCATAATTCGTCACACGCAGTATATAGCCCAGCCCCTTTCCTCTTTCTCTTTTCCAGTTTTTACCCTGGTATCAATGGCCTTGGCAGGCCAGGGACAGTCCAATGCCGGAAAAGCTAAAATAATAAGCAGTTTGGAACAAAAACGAATGTATACATGTCATTGTGTGATCTGTGTTGTGGTGTGAGCTGAAACTTAAAAAAAAAATGTTCTAGGAGATGTGAGACAAGCATAAATATTATAGAACAGTACATAATATTGAAACTTTGGGGTTTTTCTTTTATAGAAAGCTTATTTTATTTATGTTTGTGCATGCAATTTATTCACCATCTATTCTATTATGTTTATGTTATCTCTGGAGACATGCTCACCTACTGCTGCTGCTGCAAATTACTAAATGTGGCAATGGCCAGGAACGTGCTCCATGGCTCGTTAAATAGATTAATAGTTTTTAATGGCTAAGAAATTTAGGTCTCCTTTATTCGTTTGACCTTTACATATTTGCTGTTGTACTCCTGTAAATTGTTATTCGAGGATGAGACTAATATGAGCATCTTCATTTTTAATTGTGATTTAGCACTTGCTGTAAGATGAAGCTTTGGTGACCTGTTTAGCTGACTTGTGTATCCTTATTTCTCATCTCCCATATTTACAGATTTTTGCATGCAATCTGTCATTTACAAACACAAATTTGGTCTCTCTTCCACACATACACACACCTTTGGTTACAATCACATTCAGTATGTCATAAAAACAGAGCCTGTGGCTGACTGTTCATGAGTCAACAGCATTGCTTGCTGGTAGCAATCACACTGACTCACATCTTCAGGATGAGAGAAAGAGACACACACAGAGAAAGAGATCAGTGGGCATGAAGTCAAGACCACCTCATTTATGATACACATTCCTTAAGATGAGTGGTTAAAGGTCTATATGTGTTGTTTGACATTATTACTTTGGTTTCTTCTCCCCCCCACCCACAAGCATTAAACGCAGCTGTATTCTGAAAAAAAAAAATCAGTAATTTCTATCATGTGTCTTATCTGTGTCCTATCGTTTCTGCTGCTGTTTGCCCTCCACCCATTGCATTGCTTTGTTTTCCTTGATAGAATATCGACAGTCACAGCTACCAAACCTCATTTCTGCTCACCCTCCCTCCCTCCATCTCTCGACCCTTTTTCTATCACTTGTTCTGGCCTTCACAGGGGGCTCTCAGGGCGCAGTATGTGGTTGTCCTCACCTCACAATTGTCAAGCATAAACCAATCGTTTCACCTAACCTAACACCAGCATTCATTTGTACCCTGCATGCTGTCATTCTCTGTGTGATCCATCCAGCACTTTGTCATTTTCCACTTCTGCATCTCCCCTTGTCCATTTTGTTGTTGTTGTTTTTTTTCCTTAACATTTCATTGATCTTTATACCTCCTTCTCCTCCCAGTTGCCACATATGTTTGCCCCCCTCCTGTGCTCAGTGTCCATTTTTCTTGTATTTACCATATTTTACTTCTAATTTTAGCATCACTTTCCCCTCTGTATCTTTTCTAAAACATTTGCCAATTGTGCAGTTTCACTTTTGACATGAACACTTTTTTCTTCTTCTCGATTTGTTCGACCTCCCACTAATTTTCAGGTCATTGTGACCTGCTGCTGCAGAAGAACAATAAATGCTTCCTCTTTCCCTCCTATGGTGAAATGCAATGCTAAATTTTTCACAATCCAGACAAGAAATCCATTTCTGTGCACAAGAGTGCTCATGTGTAGGAATGAGTTGTTTGTGCATGTGTACAAGAGTTCACGTTTGTGTTATTGTTCTCAACTTATTGTCTTTGACTGACAGAAGGTCCTGATCCTACAAGTATCAAAGAACACAAAACATTGACTATCCCCTGACTGACTTCAAAGAGGCAAGTTTCCAGCCTATTTGCCCACATAGTGCAAAGGATCATGGGAGTTAAAAAAAAATGCTGAGGTTTTGCATACAATCCTCCAAAAAGCTAACAAGGCATGGCCACTGATAATGACACTATACCAGGGGTGGCCAACGTCGGTCCCACAATCTTGCAGGTTTTCCAAAATTCCTTGCTCCAGCACACCTGATTCAAATTAAATGGATCCAGCCTATAAGGATCTGCACAATGACCCATTAGTTTAAGTCAGGTGTGTTGGAGCAGGGGAATTTGGAAAAACTACAGGATTGTGGCTCTCGAGGACTAATGTTGGCCACCTCTGCACTATACAATGTGACGAAAGTATAGAAACACCTTAGTACATGACAAAAAAATAAATAAAAAATAAAAAAAAACGTTTCTACTGACTGCTGATGCAAAGAGAAATACAGGCTGCTAACATTTTTCAGAATATCTGCATTTTTTTATACTGACCCCATGTGGCCACAGGGAGCTACAAAAGCTACACATGAATCTACAGTGCTCTATGAAACAGTGTGATGGTGACACAGTAACCAGTGGAAATCGTTAGGTTACCCGAAAGCCTACAGAAATTAAAAGACATCTGCTCCACCCAAGGCTTGAGAATACCATTCTATTTAAGAGATTTTAATTGCATGGTGTTTCGTGGAAAATATTCTCTTTTTCAACATTTACACTGTAGTGTGAAGTGCTGCATGAAACACAGACACTGCATCCTGGCTTCCCTGAAACAGCCCGAGGTTAGTCTCTGATACAAAAGCAAATATCAACACAAGGGAAGGTGAGGGAATTTGGGGGATGCTGATACATATATACATGAACTTGCTTATTGATGCCGTGCTCAGGTCAGAGTTCACTTAAAACAGTTGCAAGTTGCCTCTTGTAGTTCAGCTTAAGGGCATTTCATTATTCTAAGGCTGTTACAGTGACCTCATCAGTAGCAGCAACTCTGCCAAAACCCTTTTCATTTTAGGGTGGTCCTTTATGGGTCAGTTCCTTTCAATTGGTGGGCTTACTTTTCTAGGAACATTAAATGGTACACATGGTGATTAAAAACAGCATTCCTACCTTTAAAAAGGGCTACATAAAAAGAAAGAGAAAACTGCAAGACTGCCTTTGCATTTCCTCTTAATGTTTTTGAGAAAGAGGGCAGACAAGGTTCAAACACAGAACAGCAGTAACACGAAATTTTATCACTGGCATTCTTGGCTGCGTAAGGTAATCTAACTCTTCCTCACGGTCCTCCAAAAAATCTAAGAGGCCTGCATCAACTTTATTAAGAGGTTAAATATGAGGAGCAAAACCACAAATCCCTGGCAGCTTCCCGAGCAAAAGAAACCAAGATAGAGAAGCTTGAGCAGTGTTGGAGACTATCCCTGAAAAGTGCATTTTCAATGTAGCAGTACAATGTTGGCACAGGGTGTTGTTTTATATTATAAAAAAACAAATTTAAAGGGGGAAAATTCAGTGCTGTGATAGATTTCTAAATATAGGCTGCATGTGCAACAAATTAGGATTAGAATAATGATGTTTGGTAATTATTTTCATGAAATCAGATTTTAAGAACATTCCACTCTGCAGAAAGGTGGAGACAAACACGCCTCACAAGGAAAGGTAAAAGCATCACTTGTCGGATGAGAGGCTACAGGTCTAACGAACAAGCAACACTTTGGTCTCATCTGTGCACTTTCGTTTAGGCAGCGTTACATCACAGCCCACGAATACCTCACAGCAACATGGGAGAAACACTTGAATTTGTTAAAGGCCGAACTTACCTTGACTGACATTAAAAAAGGTGTGTCCAGGATTTACTGAACAAAACAAGCGAGGTTTCGCCTTCTTTCATACACCTGGCCAGCGAACACCATAGAGAATCAGTATCCACTTGCCATTTATGGAAACGGTGCACACGGAGGCATTTCGGCAATGGCGAGAACGTCGCTGCAGTGTTGCGGTGCAAAGCCCGGTTCCCCGACAGAAAATTGGGTTGTGCGTTGAAGCCCTGGCGACTCTGTGCGGTGCGCGCTGGTTTCCACTGGACTCACATTTCCAAAGAGCAAAGATTAAAAACCAAGTAGCAAATTGTTGATCTGTTTTCACCAGCCAACTTGTTTTGAGACTCCTTAACGACAATTTCAAGTCATTAAATGTAAAAAGATAACCAGTATTCTGAGTTCCACTTTAAGCCGTATGCGCAAAGGAATTTGGGAACACTTTTTTTTGCCATGGTCACGTTGACTGAGCACACTGCAAAAAAATCCTAGGTAGCAAGGGAGAAAAAAATGTCAGCTCCAGAATTTTCTAACAACGTGCATAAACCGTCTCCAGGTCCCAGAAAATGTTGGCAGGACGAACATTTCACATCTTTTCAGAATTACCCGACATATCCGACGTTGATAATCCCAGACTCTTTATCCAAAAGGCTTGCTTTTTTCCTTTTTCTTCTTCTTCTTTATTCAAAACCAATAGCAACAGTTAACTCCCCGCCAGATAAAACATGATTTCCATGTATGGAGTATCGTCTTCATCCCGTTGTGCGCCCAGACTTCCTCCCAGTGGAATACAGGGATGGAGGGGCGCATCTGTTAAACCTGGGTTCGCGTGCTGCCAAAATATCACACCAATGATCGGTTCGGAGAAATCTAGGCATTAAAAAAAGAAATAAAGAAAGAAGGAAAAGCGTTTTCCACTCTCAAGTTACAGATGATCAGAAAAAGTAACCACGCTCTGGGCATGTTTTTCGCTGGCGCGTCAAAACCTTATCTTGTGGGTAAATTCTCAGCGAAAGTGTGTGAGCGTGCGAATGTGCGTGCACGTGTTTGCGAGAAGGAGCTATAAAAGAAAAGAAAGGCTGACAGACCTTTTGTTTTATTTTATTTTATTTTTATTTTTATTTTTTTGTCTCCACTCGTAAAGTCTGTGTTTAATTGCTCGCTATTAAATAAACTGAAATGCATTTAATCTAACTGGATGTCAAACTACAAAGACTACGCCTCTAGAGAGGAAGATGAACTGGGCACTTCTCTGTGTGCGCGTGCATTTTTGCCCCCTTGCTGTAATGCAATATGTGGGGAAAATGATGTGGGATTCAATATTTGATGAAGCATGCATTAGAACCAGTTCACACCAGAATTGTGATTTGAGGTAAACGACTTGATTTTAAGATTAAGTAGACACGCGTGCACACACTCACATACACACGTACACACGCGCGCATTGGTGGATAATCAGCGTTTCATGTCTTCATTTGATCGGACAAGCCAGCGCACCATTGCAGCGTGATCGCGAGAGACTCATGCGTGAGCAACTCTGAATCCCCACCAGGAGCGCATTGAACGAAGTGCACAGCGGATCATGTTGGCAAGTGGGTGGCCATACCTTGGCACAGGACAACACGCTACTGTATCAACTGTGCACAGCAGCAGAAAGTAGACTCTGCCTCGGGTGTGGAGGAGATGAAAGAAAAAAAAAGATGGGAAGTCGCCTGGAAGGCTGCTTAATGTAGATGAAAAATCAGCTGGTAAGGCAAATATCGTTTTGAAGTTTGGGAGAGTGGGTATGACTAGTTCCACAGGCGCGTGAACGGATACATAACTACACTCACACGCCTTGTCAGAAAGAAAGAAAGAAAGAAAGAAAGAAAGAAAGAAAGAAAGAAAGAAAGAAAGAAAGAAAGAAAGAAAAGACTACTTTTACCAGGCTATTCTTTCAGCACCATGGACAGCTAACAAGCCAGCGAGCCATTTTCGGCGCCGTCCAATCTGCTGAAAACGTCTTCTGTAGAAATCTACATCAACCCAGTCCACCCTTCTCTTGTTTCCTTCATTTGTCTGCCTTCACCTCCGCAGAGGGCTTACAGTACTTGGGCAGCTTTACTCATTGGCTCTTGAGAGTTCAGTGATATGTTATTTCCCCTCTTAACCTCATATCCAACAATGACTGCAAGTGTCAAATTTCAGTTTCTTTTTTTTTCTTTCCCAAAGTAAAATGGTCTTCATTTCAAGGACATTGTCTTGTTTCCTTGCCACACAATCTTACTTTTTTGGCAAGCTTGCTGATGACTTAGCAAAAGACTTGTGATCGAAATCTGAAAATTGAGGCTTTGTCTCAATAACGACGTCTCAAATGCCAAGTCAGATGCTCCTGTTGTTGTCAGTTGTTTATTGTTTGCTAGCCATTAGAAATAATGTCCCACATAAAGCAATGTTTATGACCTTTCAGTTCAACTAAACATGACCACATTCCCTCAAATGCCAGATACTGTCACTGTTAGAAAAGAGCTACTTGCTTTGAAACTTCAGTAAATAAGTTACTTTTCCACACCCTCAACCCGCATTGACAGCAAAATATTTATTATGACACTTTAATGCCCTACAAAGGAAAAAGACTGGAGGCATGAAAATTGCATGTTTTGCCATTGTGAAGTTATGACTAATTCAAGGCACCATGTGTAAAAATACCCCCACTTCCCACTTGAGGTAAAATGCGTTCTTCATAAGTTGTGAATAATTAAGGTCCAGGAAACGTAGTTGGAAGCGGGACTTTTTGCTGACTGTGTGCTTTGACTGAGTTGGCACTACAATGCCTGGATTAGGTAATAAGCAGACAGACCAAAGGCACACAATTAAGTATCCTGTGTGTTTTAAGGACAATAAATGAATAAATAAATAAATAACAATCCAAATTTCCCTTTTCAATCTAGTTTGGTGGTATTTTGTACAACCTTAACTTGGCTTTGCCCCCTGCAAGAATTCATTCAAATGTCTGGAATAAATTTGGCATCGTAGTGTAGCAACTCAAATCAGGGGTCGTTATTAACCCTCGTCAGCTTTAATTGTCATGCTCTACAGGGGAATTTTGGATCCTGGAATTTATGTTTATGTTACTGTGACATGTACCACTCACCTACATATTGTAGCAGATATAGAAACAACTCAAAGACAATAAAAACTTGTTTGTTCAGTACAATGCCTTCCAAACTCCCCAGAGTGATTAAAAATTCCTCAGTATGCTCCAAACCAAGCCCAGCTCTATCATACAACCAAAAACACCCCAGTTCTTCACGCCACAGGACACCCCAAATGTCCACTGTCCAAAAGCCCAACTATTCAGACCTGTTCTGGTTACACAAGGAGAATCTGCACAATATTAAGCAAGTAGTTTTTATTTTATATCTTTAGGAAAACAAGGAATTGCTTTGCATCACATCATGTAACATCATGTCACCTAGTGCCACAGCATGTCTCATCACATCAGGTCACTTTATGTCACATTGCATGGCATCACAACAAAGCAATCCAATAAAGCAGCAACATCATGAGTCATGTGGTGGTTTGGTGCTGTTTTTAATTCAGTCCATTAACCTAAAGGCATGATTTACACTACAACTGTCCATCCTGAGACTCAAGAGCTTGTAATATTAATGGTAGCACCGAGAAACAGAATTTTTATGGAGCCTGCATATTGACACCAGAGATGTGGCACCTACTTGGACAGAAGAATGTTTATAATTTCAATATGCAACCAAGTAAAAACCCTTCACTACTAACATTTCTGGCTCTGTATTTGCATTTTAAATCCTCTTAATAAAGAGTAGAACAGTGTGGGCTTTACCAGTAACTGTGGAAAGCTTTTTAGGTTTAATGAAAAATTATTTTGAATGAAGTCAAAACTTTTTTTGGCCTCCTACTAATGCTGTTTAGATGTTACAATTTAAACAAACCATAAAATAGCACAAGTGGATTGTTTGGGATTGAAAATGTTCTGCTGGGCTCTGATTTTAGAGACCAGCTCAATCAAATACATCTGAAAAGTCCCAAGAATCTGATCTGTCACAGTGGATGACTGAGCTAATAGAGGCTGGTTCTGAGATGCCAGTTGTGCACAGGGGTTGCTGGGAAGGGATACAGTAAGCATGTGTGTTTGTGTGAATGTCTAATAGTGGTTGAGTTTAAGAGTATAGGTCAGAATTTCCCCCCTCAATAGGTAAAGATAAGGGGGGAATTCAGGAGGTACCTGAAGCATTGAGGGATTTGGGAAAAAGTGATTAGTGTGACAAGCACAAACCCCACACTCACTATCAAAACACTATTTTTGCTTTCCTTACAGAAACACAAACATCCAAATCCTACACAAATTCATGTAGCTTGTCTGAGAGAAAGACAGTACATCCATCAACGTCATGCAAGATGAAAGATTAGTCTCAAATTGATCTTCCATCATATCTTTTATTTCTAATGTACAGCATTTTATGTTTGCCTGCCTCTGTTCCTGCATACAGCCACACTCTCTGTATTTTACAAATAAACCCTTAATGGTGGCCAAAACATGTAAAGTTAATAGAATGTTCAGCTTTGAGTAGATAAGATGTCACGTGTGTGTATGTTTTTGCTTTCACATGAACTGTTTCTAGGCAGTGCTGAAGCATTATTACAGTAGAGGCATGCTACTTTTTCTCACCACAGCATTGGAGAAAGAGAATGTAAGGGGGGAGAGAAGGTTGAGAACAAAGATGAAAGTGGGTGTACTGACAAGAAAAGTAAAGAACTAGGAAAGCACAAGCTTTGTGGGTGGTGAGTAAATATTGATGATGATATCAAGATTTGAGACCATACAATAGAGAGGAGAAAGAGCCAAGGGTCGAGACACCCATTAATGGAAAATGTTTGCTTTAAACAGCATTTTAAAAATCAAAACACGGCCATTAAAAATAAAGAAAACTGTGGCTTCAAGTGATCAGTTTATCTACGATCTTCTGTCTCAAGCCAGCTGCCCTTATTTTCAGGTCTCGATGGGGCTTGTTACCCATTCTCAGATTGTGGGGATCCACTGATCAGATCAGGCCATGTTTCGTTCAATCTTTTATTGTTCATTTTCAATAGGAATTGTAATTTCAATTTCCTGTTCTCTGCTTTTACAGGGTCATTTGATCAGTGAGGAGTGCACCTTCATACAGGGGGAATTAAACACACTGCTCCACAAGCATTTGTGTCATGGTGTATGGGCTTTGCTATGTTTTCTCTGCCTTTTTTTAAAAATTTGGACTCTTTTTTTATGGACTCCTTTTAGCGATGTACTGATTGTATAAGTCTGAGCTGATGAATTTAATTAAAATGACACACGTGGACAAAATTGTTGCTACCCTTTGGTTAGTGAAAGAAAAACTCAGTGGTCACAGAAATAACTTGTATCTGACAAAAGTAATAAATAAAAATTCTATTAAATTTAACCAATGAAAGTCAGACATTGCTTTTCAACCATGCTTCAACAGAATAATTAAAAAAAATAAACTCATGAAACAGGCCTGGAAAAAAATGATGGTACCCATAACTTAATATTTTGTTGCACAACTTTTTGAGGCGTTCACTGCAATCAAATGATTCCTGTAACTGTAAATGAGACTTCTCCACCTCAGCAGGTATTTTGGTCCACTCCTCATAAGCAAACTGCTCCAGTTGTCTCAGGTTTGAAGGGTTTCTTTTCCAGATGGCATGTTTCAGCTCCTTCCAAAGATGCTCAATAGGATTTAGGTCAGGGCTCATAGAAGGCCACTTTAGAATAGTCCAATATTTTCCTCTTAGCCATTCTTGGGTGTTTTTAGCTGTGTTTTGGGTCATTGTCCTGTTGCAAGACCCATAACCTGCGACTGAGACCAAGCTTCCTGACACTGGCCAGCAGAATCTTTTAATAGTCTTGAGATTTCATTGTACCTGCACAGATTCAAGACACCCTGTGCCAGATGCAGCAAAGCAGCTCCAGAACATAACAGAGCCTCCTCCATGTTTCACAGTAGGGACAAAGTTCTTTTCTTCATATGCTTCATTTTTTTGTCTGTAAACATAGAGCTGATGGGCCTTGGCAAAAAGTTCCATTTTTGTCTCATCTGTCCATAGGACATTCTCCCAGAAGCTTTGGGGCTTGTCAACATGTAGTTTGGCTTTTTTATGATTTGTTTTTAACAATGGTGTCCTCCTTGGTCGTCTCCCATTAAGTCCACTTTGGCTCAAACAACGATGGATGGTACGATTTGACACTGATGTTCCTTAAGCTAAAAGTTCACCTTTAATCTCTTTAGAAGTTTTTCTGGACTCTTTTGTTACATTCGTATTATCCGTCTCTTTGATTTGTCATTAATTTTCTTCCTGCAGCCACGTCCAGGGAGGTTGGCTACAGTCCCATGGATCTTAAATTTCTGAATAATATGTGCAACTGTAGTCACAGGAACATCAAGCTGCTTGGAGATGGTCTTATAGCCTTTACCTTTAACATGCTTGTCTATAATTTTCTTTCTAATCTCTTGGGACAACTCTTTCCTTTGCTTCCTCTGGTCCATGTTGAGTGTGGTACACACCGTGTCACCAAACAGCACAGTGACTACCTGTAGCCCTATATATAGGCCCACTGACTGATTACAAGATTGTAGACACCTGTGATGCTAATTAGTGGACACACCTTGGACTAACATGTCCCTTTGGTCACATTATTTTCAATCTTTTCTAGGGGTACCATCATTTATGTCCAGGCCTGTTTCATGAGTTTATTTTTTTAAATAATTCTGTTGAAGCATGGTTGAAAAGCAATGTCTGACTGTCATCGGTTAAATTTCATAGAATTTTTATTTATTGTTACCGTTGTCAGATTCAAATTATTTCTGTGACCATTTGGAGTTTTTCTTTCATAAACCAAAGGGTCCCAACAATTTTGTCCTTGTGCGTAATATTTAAATTTGGTCCAGTAGTGTTGTGTGCGTGCCCTGCATGCTGCTCAGTTTGTTTCTAGTTTTAATGTGAGAAAGTTTTCTTTTAGTGTTTTAGTTACTTTAATGCTGGGCTTACACCAGAAGACTTTTAAAAGATTTGCAAAAGACTCTACCAGCTCACATCTAAAGACAAATGTTTAGAGTTTTAAGTCTCAGCCTAGTCTCAGACTGAGATTTGACAAAGACTGTGAATCTTTTGGGGTCACTATTTACAAGACTACAACTAGATTCTTTTAGCATTTTTTTGTGATATGTTGGACAGTTGATATGGAACAGAGCTGATCTGCCCACAGTAAAGCAAACAAGGGGAGAATTTCATTCCAGGAGGGAATTACACATCATCATTATTAAGTGTGCCTTTGCATCTCCACCAGGTGTTACACCGACTCATCAGAATCTGGAGGGATGAATGAGTTTTCTGTTCTTCTCTCACACGTTTGATATTGTCGCCGATCCAAGACTAGGGAAAGATTGACATTAAACAGCGCAGATTACCAGCTTAAACCTAACTATCGAGATGATGGTAGTGCGCTGTGACTTCAGTAAAACTCCTAAGAGTTCCCTAAAGACTTCCTTTTTTAGTCTGCGACCGTGAAAATCGTTTGGTGTGACCCCAGCATTAGTTTAATCAGTTACTGATTAACATACATGTTAATCACTTCATAAGTGTAATCACCTCTGTCAGTATACTCTCAGGTTTTCTGTTTCCATTTTCCTGATAACAATTGATTAAATAATTAAAATGAACATGGCACAATTGTTTCCATCTATTTAATTCTTAATTCCATGTACTTCTAGATTAGCTTTGCACCCATCATATCTCCAGTTAGGTTGTAATTATTTCAGAATGAGGGACAACTTTCTCTTATCAGACGATCTCCTAAAAGGGGAGATCTGATTGGTCAAATAGCCAAACAATCCAGTCAGTTAAAGTAGGGATGACTGGTGGATTTCAGCCATGCATATTTAAGCAAGAGCTGGATCCAGAATATAAAGATGAGCATCAGAATAAACCATAAAAGATCACAGCTGGACACCTGATGTTAGGTAAACATGCTTGTTATATTGTGAATTATATCTTTCAGGTCCTCATTGTACACATATTAAACTATGTGACAACAGTAGTAAAGTTCCAGCTGAGGCAGGAACATCTGCTTTTAAGATCTAGAAAGGTGCCTACACACTCCACCAGTGTTAACCAAGACAAATTTATCAATGGTTTCTGTTTGTATTCAATGATTCAAGTGTGGGTCGGGTAAGTGCCAGCTATGGTTGTTTGCGTGAATAACTCTATGTTTTTGAAGGATTGTAGAAACAACAAATATATCCTTTTCATTGCACAGTGACCAAATGCATCTGCACAAAATACTGTTAGCTCTCTTAGCTGCCTTCACGCTGCCCACATCGCTGCTCAGCATATAGTGAGAGGCTAGAAGAGGCTGCAGGGTTGTGAGTGGTTGGCTGGGACTTTCCTGGTTGAGTGGGTTGGTCCATTACATTAAGATCAGTTCATAGCTGCTGTTAGTGACTCGCTCACTTTGTCCCATTGATTTGAATGGCAGCATGGGACAGGTCCAAGTCTTCTCATGACTTGTGTTAGTCATTTATAAATAGCCAGATATAATCCATAAACAACATATAACATATATATATATATATATATATATATATATATATATATATATACATATATATATATATATATATATATATATATATATATATTCATTCTCTTTACTGCTTAGTCTATTACAGGTCACGGGTAAGCTGGAGCCGATCCCAGCATTTAGCAGGTGAGAGGCAGGGTACACCCTGAACAGGTCACCAGTCTATCGCAGAGCCAACACAGATAGGGACAAACAACCACTCACACACACACACACTTACTCCTAGGGAGAATTTAGAGTGACCAATTAACCTAACGTGCATGTCTCCGGACTGTGGGAGGAAGCTGGAGAACCCGGAGAGAACCCACGCACGGGGAGAACATGCAAACTCCACACAGAAAGGCCACCGCCCCCCATGTTCGAACCTCCCCCTAGTCAAGGCTCAAACAGCAACCCTCTTGCTGGTGTGTTGGGGCAGGGATGCAATGGAAACCTGCAGGACTGCGGGCCTCGTAGGACCAAAATGAGTAGCCCAATGATGATCACTGAACAGATAGCCTAAGGCTCCATCTATCAGCCAAATACAGCGTGACGCTGATATCCCTCCCTAGGAAGCTTTGTCACTATTTGCACCTTGATATATGCACTGTGACAGCTCATACAATAACCAAGGTGGGTTTACAAAATATAATTATAATTCTCTCCCTCAAATTCCACATATATATACTATATACATACTCACAGTACTGTATTGTAATGTATTACTTTTACATTTCTTCACTTTTACATTTCTTTACTGAAAAGTTGAAACAATGTCCATGTTACAACTCTGTTACTTATTTGTCTTTCTGCTTCATGCACAATTCTAAGTTACTTTTCCTTGAAAGTCTATGATGACCTTTAAGATGTCTGCATTCACAAAACACACATTTTTATTACCTTTATAAACATGCATGAGCAGAGAACTCTGTTACCACTGCTGTACCCTGTCAAACTTATCACTAGTGGAAAAATCCATCCACTTGCCTCTGAAACAACCTCATCTCAAACATGCACATGACAATCACACAAGTACATCCTCAGCTACAGTCTCATTACACAGTCTGCTCTTTACCTACCTCAAATCCCTCTGGAGGGATTTAGTTAAAAAGAAAGCTAGTTTGTACTTTCCATTAGAGTCTAATTCTATTACACAGTCAGCTTTTATTGATCCAAACATTCAGGCAGACATGCAAGAAAAGTAGCAAATGGAGCCCAGCAGGTGGGGCTTCTGTGGCTTAAAGATGGAAACAGGAAAAGGTGGGAAAGTGAGGAGGTCAATATGGTTGCATAAAATAAAGAATGGATGAGATATAAAATCAAGAAGGAAAATAGAGCATCTGTCTGTCAAAAATGAACTTGCATAAAGATAACCATGATGTCTAAGAGATTAATTTTGGAGTGTTACATGTACATAGGAGACAAAAATAGCACATGCTTATTTATTTCTGTACAAAATCTTTGCGCACATCTTTTAAAGACATGCTACATACAGTATAGACACAAAGAGCAGATCTATTTGCACACATTTTGATGCCCATGATGCACACACAGTCACTCTGTGGCTGCTGCAGAAAACGTTGATTTAAATTGACAGTATGCATGTCATTTGAATAGTGTTGGGAGTTGAGAATACATCACAAACAGGCACTGTTGGATAAATACACACCTACTTGTGTAAGTGCACACACAGCCAGCTCTGTAATGCTACACAGATACAAACTTGAAGAGCGTGCACAATGTTTTGTAGAGGCAGCAATTCTGTTTGACGTTTATGCCAGGTAGCCAGGAGCAAGACGTGGTCACATCTGACTCACCCTGCCTGAGGCAGCTAGTGTAAGTAAACCTAAAAAATAAGGAAGATTATAAGGGCTATTTCTTCAGAGACGCAGGTATATTGAGTAGAGAAAGTGGTGATGAGAGGCAACAGAGCAGATAAGGAGTAGATGAGCTCAGAGAGAAGTGTGAAAAACCTAAGGCAATAAGAGTTAGAGGGGCGTGGACTGTAAGAAAATTTGAAAAAAAAAAAAATCCGGAACATCCAAAAATACAAACCACACACACACACATACACACACTACCTAAAACCTAAAAAAAGCTTTTCCTTGAGCTGCATATGTCCACTCTGCTAGAAGTAAACACAAGGACAGATTCCAACCAAATGAAGACTCAGTGATCACAAACTAGCCACCATAACAGTCATACATAAAATACAAAAACCCCAAGGCTACATGGAAATGATTAATCATGTCATCAAATTAACAAGAATAAAAAAGTCCCAATTTCTGTAAAATATTAATAGTAAAACCTCACTGAGTTGTGTGGATTCTTGCCTTTATTTCTGCTTTTACAGGAAAGCATCTGGGTAACAATAAGGAAAGCTGTGTGCACATGCTGCAACACAAAGCAAGCCAACAACAGGCTAAACAGGCAGATGGGGAAGAAGATGCCATGGAACATACACTTTGAAATCCTCTCCCTGTATTTACAGTCTACAATAAGTAGGCTAACAAGAGTGCTATCTGAACTGGAATTGCTTATTCTATCAGTGATGCACACCCACAATCACATTGCGTTTCTTGTCATTTTCCTCAATGTAGTTTTGTCACTCAGAACAATGTTTCATTTGACAGCTCTGTGTGTCACCAAAATCCGCAAAAAAAAAGAGCAAATGAAGTATGTTCTATGTGTGAGTTAACGAGAATAGCAAGAACCTGTCTTTTTCTTTCTGACTTGAACAGTATGTTCTTCTTATAGACAAATGTAGGCTATGAATTATAATACTCCCACAAATTTAACACTTCAATCTACACAATGGACTATAAGGACATTTAGGAATCAATGTTATGCAGCTTTGTGATGGTTCATTATGAATTTATGTGAGCATTAAAGGCTAATTCTCTTTTAGTCTGGACTTAAATTAAAAAGAATTTTCTCAAAGTCTACCAATTGTATGCTTGGAGCCAAACATTATCTTATCTACACACAAATCTACTGTAGTTCAGTACAACATAAGTTGTTTTACAAAATCAATGCTTTTTTTTTTGTTTCCTTCGAAGCACACAAAATTAAAAATTCTTCCATTTAGCAAACATGTTTATCCAAAGTCACATGAAGGGTAAAATACAAGAACATTCCTAAGGCATTGCCAGCTAATTCAATGTGCTCAGAAAACTGGTGCATTAACAGAAGAAAATGCATTAGTGATGAAGGAACAAATGCAGTTCTCAGTGAAGCGTGCAAGGTTTTAACTGTATTTACAGTGTAAGGCTGCAGTGATTTAGCTGAGCAGGCAGGTCGATGGGTCCTGCCAAACAGCCTGAAACTCTGATTGCTGTGGGATGACAGTGAATTGGTGGGTTAGCTCTATGCTTACCTCATGACAGCGAGAGCAAACATTTGCCTTTAGTCTACAAGATCAAAATAGACAGATGTTATGTTTTCATATATAGCATCAAAGATCAAACTCTGCAATGGAATCTCATCAGGGATCTTTAAATTTTTATGTTTTAAATTGGTATTGAAAAGCCAAATTAAACCCTCAGGTTGTATGAGCTTTAGCAGTAATGTGGTGATGAACTTTATACCAACCCAGGAGACAGCTCAACCAGACAACAGGAGTGACTTTGACACACTACATGTGAGGTGCATTTTAAATCTGTTTGGAGGTTGTGGGTGATTTACATACTCACATACAAACACACACACACACACACACACACACACACACGCACACACACACACACACACACACACACACACACACACACACACACACACACACACACACACACACACACACAAACATCTTTAGTACACCAAGAAGTGCAGACAGGTGGAGAGATTGCCATTGTATTGCAAACACTTGAAAAAGATGGCTGTTGTTGTTTCGTCTGTTTCATATAGCTTTGTGTGTGTGTGTGTGTGTGTGTGTGTGTGTGTGTGTGTGTGTGTGTGTGTGTGTGTGTGTGTGTGTGTGTGTGTGTGTGTGTGTGTGTGTGTGACAGTAGGTCTGATTTGAACATTGTCTGTCATGTATGACCCAACAGGGCAACTAAAGACCCACACTTGTATCTGAAAGGGTTTACTCAGTGGAAAAGGGCCACCTGTGCTGCCATGCATACACATGTCTGCACTTACACACACATTCACACACCGTCATTGTAGGGCAGGTCAATGACAGTGTACTTTCCAAGCTGTCATGGTCATTCTGCAGTTTGCCAAGGAACAAACAAGAAATTCCCCTGAGTTTCAACCTTTGGGGACTGGCTTAGATTTGAAGCCATGCAACATGCTAATATGCAAACATGACATGCATTTTTTGCAGTGGCACAGACCCTGAAAAATCTATAATTTTATTACTGGAACGTTTGATGTCAGCAAGTGATAAAAGATGGACTTTTTATTTTTAAATTCCCTGAGAATCTAGCTGTGTTTCAGGGGCAAAACTAAGCTCAGGTTGTCTAAAATGATCCTCTCTCACCTGGCATTTTGATCCAACAGATAATATAAAGAAACATTTTTAAAAAGGTCTTTTTTCATTCAAAACAATATTAAAACGCTTCATATTCTAGCTATTAAAACAACACACAACGTTCATAAAAATTAATAATTTTGAGTAAATGACCAATAAAACTCTCTGGACTGGAAAATCATGATCTGACCACTAATGTAAACTCCACTGTGGTAAAAATGTGTAAGTCATAACTATAGAAGTTTAGAACAGTTTAACCATGTATTTTGTAATATGCAGAACTAACCATTTTATAATTAACCTAACTATTTATGGTTGGGAGAGGACTATATATATATGTATATATATATATATATATATATATATATATATGATGTGTATAATGCGTTAAGTGTGTTAAGTTTCACAGAATTCCATAGGTTAGACAAGGTTTGTTTTTCCGAACTTCCATGTATTTATTAAGTTCTCCAAAGGGCAATTTATCATATATAAGGAGAATATTTGATTTCTTATTGGGAAAATAAAACATTAGGCCACTGGCTTTTAGAGTATTTTAGTTCATTCTCTCTTCTAATAAGTTTCTTTGCAGCTGTTGATGAGCTTTTCATTGTAGAAATGAAAACCTTGCTGTCAGTAATGACAGTGATGTAATATTGATTTCCAACAAAACACATCAAATGGATTTCTTCATGACAAATAGAGGTCTTACATTTTAAATTGAAAACATTTTGTCTCATAACCACTGACTCATTTCCTTGAATGAAAGAAATTTGTGTACAGAATAAATAAATAAATAAAACAGTCATTTCAATGTTACACCAAGAATTCTTTGAAAATACTCTGTTAAGGGTTAGAAGTGTTTTTTTTTTTTTTTTTTACTTAAAAAATGTTTAAAAATGTTATATTAATGCTGTAAATGTTTCTATGTTTGTTAGAATACACAATTTAATATAGTTTTATAGAGTAACGGTTCCAAATATTGAGTGTCCCAGCTGTTTCATTCTTTGTGATAAAAATGTATCATGTGTTAAAGCATGTTTATTTCTATAATACATTTCATGTACAAGAATATTCACATAGAACATTACAAGCATTACAGCAGGTGCAGAAGAAGCATTAAAACAACTACTTTAAAAAAAATAAGCAGTTGTTTTGATAAAAAGCAGCAAATGGAAAAGTTTTTTAACCTTGATTTAAGACCTGCAGTTTTCTGGGAGATTTTTTTCCACATGGGAGGAGCATAAGAACTAAATGCTGCCTCTCCACGTTTAGTTCTCAGCCTGGGAACACACAGCAGATTTGACCCTGATGACCAGAGAAATGGTTGGTTAATAACACACCAAAAGATCCTGAATGTATTTTGGCCGTAAATTATTTGGTGCTTTGAGGTCACCAGATCATTGCAAAACAAAATATAGATTTTTATTAGAGCTGTCAAAATTAACACATTATTGCAAAGAGATTAATCTGTGAAATTAAATTAACAAGTTCATTTTAAATGAATTAATGCATAAACAGCATAGTGATTACTCATGTAACATTAAAATTACAAATTTGGCATTATTTTGATGAGAGAAGCTGATTTTAGGCATAAAGGTGCTTTGTTACAGCAGTGAACCGAATCCACCAAAACCCACTTTATCCTCCTTATTTATGAGGTCTGATATTTTTTATTTTGAATTTTTATCATCGGATGTCCAGAAATAAAGTTATTACTGGTGATATTTTAAACATCAGAATTTGGCGAGAAAAGCTGAATTTCTGCGAAAACCATCATATGTTATCTTTGGAGTCATTGCTCAAAACGTTTGAGAACCTCTGGTCTACTAACAATAAATGCCTGGACAAGTTTTTCTAAGTCCTGATGAGATATCAGTCCTTTAATCCTCAATATGTTCTTTAAGTCATATTGTTAGAGATATCATGTGTTGGCAAGAACCATAAAACAACTGAGGAGGACAGGTAAGTGTTTTTATTTACAAAGGACTATACAAACTGAATTTGTGGCTCATGGAAAATAAAAAGAAGCACTTAAGGCTCAACCTTTCTGGGAGACAGGTCAGAGTGAGATAATAGATTAGTTAAACAGTCATTGAAGTGTTCCTTAGAGATTTTTTTCAAAGTATTCTGCACTGACCAGTAGTTATTGTTGACAGCAGCTCTTCCAGTGAAAATCCTTGTACTGTGAAGCAAAGTTGCTTGGGGACTGAAAAGGTTTATCTAATAAATCTGTATATCTAATATATCTGTATATATTGTATATCTAATATACAAGAAAAAAAGAATAAAAGATTTTGGTGCACAAGTTGGATTATGTTTAGTATTATGACATAGATTGAGGGTTCACATTTTTTTCTTTGATTTACTCCCAAAAAGGTCCATAAAGGTCAAGGTCTTTTAACTTCCAGTTAGTGTTGATGATTGACTGCAGCTGGTAACTCCTGCCTGCCAACATAAAAAAGGGTTTACTGGACAGCACTCACTGCATTGGCCCACACGCAGTACAATGGGATGGTCCAGTGCAGCTCTGAGATAGAGAATCATGTTTTTGCACAAGTCAGAAAGGTCTGTTGGAGTTTCAAATATGGAAGAGTCTCGGCAAAATTTATTATTAACAGTACTTTGAAGAAATAATACATGGTTAAAAAGTGGCCAAGCCTCTACTCATCTGCATATCATTTTCTTTAGTTTTGGCTTTCAGGAGAAAAGATACTGACACTAAAACAAAAGCACAACAGAAACCATTTGTATATTTACTATTTTCCTCATTTTTTCTGCTTTTTACAGTTTTTTGTGTTTTAATTTTCCCTACTATCCTCATAAAACCAGCTCCAACTCATCTGTTTTTTTGTGGACCATGGGTCAACGATTTGTTGATCTTTGGCAGCTCCTGATTGGACATTACAGCCAAGTAGAGCTAACTGGTAAATGTTTGACAGGAAGTTTAATTTCTGGGTCAAAATAGAAGTCTGTTAGCAACATAATTAGGGTTCTTCCTTTTTTTTATTAAGAATGTGATAAATAATGGTGTTATCATGGATCACACATTGTAAATTTACAATATAGTCTCTGAATAAACATTACATTTTGCTGCCGGTTTATAAGCCTCCTGGATGGGATATAAATGCCTGGAAACCTTCTGTAGATCAGCTACAGAGTTAGGTATCCATCACAATTCAGACCCTAGAGTTACACACTACTGTTCCTGAGAAATTGTTACCAATAAAAGCAAAAGCGCTCAGGGGTGCCAGGGATCTAGCAGTCTTAAGGGTTAAAATAAACACCCTTTTGAGCTGGACTGAAATTTACAGCTGACAACATGGGTAATTAATAGGAGGAAAGTTTATGGTCAAATAAATCAGAAATTTGGTTGTTTGGCCACAGTGAACACCTGTGGCTGAACATTTCACCAACTGTTACACATAATGATGGCGCTAGATTCATGCTGGGAGGTTGATTTGCTGTGAGAGGAACTGCTGGTTTGCACTAAATGGATTAAATAATGTGGAAGACTTAACAATTAGGAAAAGGTTAGCTAACGCTGGCTAAAACATTCCGTATACTTGTGTCAGCCCTAATAGTATATGGATTATTGTAAATAGTTTGATCTCTTACTGGAAACCAACAAATTATTACCAATGCTATGAAGAAAAGAGGTCAAATAAATGACCAGAAATTCTGCCAGAAGCTTGTCGATGGCCATCTAATCTTAGTGTAACTTGCCGAAGCTCATTTTATCATGACATGTCTACGTTGACCATGTCAGAACCAAAAACCCAATATTACCTTAACATTCAGATTCCTGATGGGCTTCCACATGTAAACTTGTGACTGGAACTGCAACCTTATTTGCCAGCCATCACTGCACACACTGTACACATTCATGCATCAGTTAAACTCAGATTTATTTGTCATTTTTGCAGAACGTAAATCCAGCTCTGCAGTCAGCTCATGGCAGGCCCACGCACATCTCAATGTGTGGCTGATAGCTTTGGTGCAGAAATCTGGAGTCATGCTGGCGCTAAATATAGACAGAGGTTTTATGTAAGCTGAGGTGAATCATTCCATTCCACACATTTCAGCACATTTACTCACACGTTGAACAAATGACATGGCACAGGTGGAAAAAAAAAACAAAAGAATGTATTTAAAACCCTCAATATTAATTATTTAAAATGGCTTTATTTTACTGACAATGTAGCACATGCTTGCTGTCTGCTTACTGAAATGACATTTACATAAATTAAAGTGTACATTTGTATATTTGTGTGTGCTTGTGTTCCTCCAGGGCTCTCTATCAGTAATTTTAACGCAATAATCAAGACCTGAATATGATTGATTGGATGTGTGTTGATAGGCTGGATCCTCACCCTTCTGGTGATTGGTACACAAAACACTCCCTTTCTAATATTTTTATGAGACTTACGAAGCGTACAGATTTGCTGCCCTCAACTCTTTTCAAACATGTCGGTCAGTGGGGCTTATACATTACATGTTATGCTATGAGGATATGAGGATTACCATATGTTTCAACGGAGTCAGCGCTGGAAGACAGTCTCGAGCCAAGCTAAAATTATCTAAGTGGATAAACACAGCCTTGGATATTGATCATGTCTGCCACAAAATAACAAAGACAGGAAGTGTTAAAATTAGTTATTTCCAATTAAGAATGTGGGAGGAGGGATGAGTTTGAGCCAGGAAGAAGAGGAGAATGTGTAAGATCGCTCAGCAGAGAAAGAAGAACCATTAAGTGGTGGAAGGGAAAAATGAAAACACAAGGGACAAAGAAAGAGGGGGTGGAGGATCAAGTAAGAGATTGTGAGGTCAGTAAAAGAAGAAAGGGACTTGTAGCATTATACTGTGTACTGGATTATACTTCACTGTCTTCTTTACTCACTTGACTTTGAGAAAATAAAAATGCTTGATGACAAAAAAGTTTCTTAGCCCTTTCAAATATATAGCGTCTATAGTGTAGGTAATTTCAAGACTGTTGGGATGGGTTCAGTAAATAAGACATCTTACTTTTATTCCTAGCTTATGATTTAAAGGGGGTATATCCATATATCTGAGTAGACAGAATAATTTAGGCAGAGAGCAGCAGAATTAGTTGCTTTTGGGAGCCAACATTTGACTTGAAGTGATCTTAAAATAAAGCAATGCTGACACCTACTGGGTAAAATGACTGCTCACTACATGAATTTTTTTCTTTCTTTTTAAATTAAGCCACCTAATACAGGCACAATTTAAGAGGGGTGTTTTACATATTGTAACATATGGTTATTTTATATGGTTTGTATGTTGTTAATGGGATATAGGCTTTACAGCAAGCTTTATTTATTTCAGGAGATGAGGCCTTTGTTTAGAGCTCTTCCTAAACAAACACTTGAATTCTAAACACCATTCAGTGCTTTATTAACTTGCAAGAAGCCTGCAATTTATGTGTAGATCAAGTGCTTTGAAGTATTTGATTGTGCAGAAATTAAATAATGAAGTGTGATACTAAGTTGTCTAGCCAGATGTTTCCTCATGACTTGGAAGCTGGACCAGGATACACCACCTTGCAACCATTCAGCTTTTGGAGAAGGTTAAAGCAGATCAAAGGAGTTGTTGTTTTCACACACGTGTATTTTAGATTAAGTACAAAGGTAATAGCTACAATATTATATCCATCTCACTCATCATTAGCACACTGTGTTGGGTTTCCAAAGGCATCCATCTTTCCCCCACAGTGTGTCTTCTCAGGAAGCAAAGCAGGGGATATCTTACAAAGCGGATAACAATGTGTAGCCTGTTGTTGGGTTTTCCTTCTGGGCCACCGTAGCCAGGAGTAAGTCCCCACATTTCCAAATTTTACAAATTTGTTATGTTTATAAAAGCATGATTAAACAGCTGTTTGCACGCTGTTTGGTCTGCTGCATCACTGTAGTGATGTGCCATCCCGCCACAGCTGTTTTGTTCCGTTTCTCTGTTCAGCAGTGAGAGGTTTTCCGGAGGTTGATTGGCCACCTGGGCTTTGGAGACTGGTGGTCAGGGCTTTACCCGTGCTTGCAGCTTCCCCATGTGGCTTTCTTTTTAATTAGCATGTTTTTGTTGTGTTGTATTCTGGAGAGTCATGGCTGGGGTGAGGGCCTAACCCCAGTAGATTTTATTCCATTGTCTGCAGCTGCAATCATCCTTGCTACCATTATTTATTTATTTATTTGTTTTTACTTCTTTTTTAAATGCATTTTATTATTTTCTAAACATTTTTTGTGCTTTTGATTTTACCTCATTTAAATAGTAAATTCTGCTTTTAATATTGTGAATTTAAAATAAAACTGAAATCCTGAGGGAACACCTTGTCTCTGCTCATCATGTACCATGTGCTTTGTCCTTGGGAGTTTTTACCTGAACATATTATTCCTGGCATTGCCACAGGGCTGATTTTAACATGATGGATTATACCGTGTAGCCTGCCACTACATCTAGAGACACAGAACATGTCAAAACCTTGATACAGCAGATGAAGCTCGTCTGGTGAAATTTGAACTGAATTCTTGAAAATGTCTGACTTACACGCTATCACTGCAGGCTCCATAGAAAACTTTTCTTTAAGGTGTTAAACATTAGCCAAAAGATGAGAACCTTTAACAGAAGAAAAAATTTTATACAGTACAGGACAGAGATTATATGTCACAAACAGCAACATTTCATTTAGGAGGAAAAATTGCTTTATGTTTTAGAAAAGAAAGTTTAGAGACACCTTGTTTCTTTTTTGTTTGTTTGTTTGTTTTTTTTAATGGACATGCTTTAATAGACGCTGTTACAGGTAAGCAATATTCTCAGTTACAAAGTTGGAATGTCAAAGAAAAAAAATTATTATAGAGCACTTGAAAGCATCTCAGTAAAACATATGACATCCCAGGTGGCTCTTTCCAGCTGTACTATGTAAACTGTAAAGTCACAACTCTGTTTGACTTCATTCGGTTTTCTTTTCAGTCAGAAATTACATCAAGCACACAGAGAAGTCACATTACTTGCTGTATAAATTTAGATTTGTTAAAATTTATTTAGCTGTGTTAGGCTTCTTTTTACTTCTCTACTTTTTTTTTTTGTAACTGTGTGGTTACTTTGATCTGATTTCAATATACTAAATTCCTGCAGATTAGGACAACATGTACACTACCGAGAATGGGACAACTTTACCATTAAATCCAATAGGAAAGTTTTCCAAAACTTAGTTTTGGTAGTGAAGTGTTAAGCAATAAAATTTAGCACTGCATAGATTCAGAAATGTGAATATTTAGGGCAAATTGGGCAATATTTTATCTGTTGCCAGATAAACAAATAAAGCATAGAGAGTAAGGCAAAATGAGAATTTCCATCCTGAGGTACAATGGCGGATGGAGGTTTAGATGATCTCGAAGCTTTTGATGCGAGCGTTCCCATCGATGCTGATGACAGAGTATTTCTCTGCTCCCAGGCGGTTAGGGAAGTGGATTGTGGAGCCGTCTGATAAAGTCACCACAAACTCAGTAGGTGTGAATTCAATGACGACCTAAGCGGTAGAAAGAGACAAGAAAAACATAAAAGCAAAGTTATTAATAATGATCTCCTCATAGAAGTTTTGAATCTTGACTTTTGATGCTAATATTGGGTTAACAATAATACCTGAAACAGTGTTATCAGAGGCGCATTAGTCAAGTTTATTAGTCAATCTTTTTGAAAGGTAGCAGTATAGGCTACACTTCAGTAGTAGTTGTCCTGTTTGAATACAAATTTCAAGATGGAAAAGAGCAAGTGTGTGGGTTTCAACAAGAGGAAAGTGGAGGGCTCTTATAGAGTCATGTGGGTTTATTATGTCACAACAAATAGCTGGTAAGGCATTTCCGCCATCCCCCATCCTTAAAAATGGATAAAAAGTGAGTGTATAACCTTTTGGCATATTGGTGGAAGTAATTTAATTCTTTATTTTTACCTTGTCCACATGCCTTTTTGTATTTACTAAGAATCAGCAATGAAAACAGAAATCACAAACCAAGGGAAAGAGCCATGGAAAAGACCAGAAACCTCAAAGCACACATAGAGAGGAAGACTCGGCACGCACTCTCACCTTGAACTCTTCTCCTTGTTGGAAAGGAAAGCATTCCTCTCGTTGCTCCTCACACCAGTTGCCCCCTTCAAATGAATTGCAGACGACTGTATTTTCATCTCCGTGGGCGTTAAAACGGGGGTTGAGGTGAAATGTGATATCCTGCTCATCTGGGCCAACATTCAGAGCAAAGCTAAAGTGAGCAAAACACAAATGCTTATCAGATTTTAGTTAAATTCTTTACATTTAAGGCAATATAATATATTTATTTATTGAAAGCTCAGAGTTAAGTTTAAAGAATCATAGTGTGAACAAGTGAACAGAATAAAAGAGAAGGAAAATGTGTCATACTTTAACTTCCTGCCCTACTTATCTTTTCTGATGTAACTGAGGGGAAACTTGACTGAAAAAAAGCTCTGTTGTTTCCATGAAAACACAATTATAGTCTTGATTTCAGAGTCTACACTACCGGTCATATGTTTTGGGAAACTTTCTGATTGGATTTATGGGGAACTTGTTCCGCACTTAGTATTAATAGTCACATGTCACATCAGCAACTTTTTCATAACTCATGATCAGACTGATTTCAGAATATATGCCAATAACTGTTAAATGAAATAAACAGGCAGTTATACAGGTTAGGACTTACTCTGTAGCATCAGGTTTAGCTACTCCAACAACAGTCAGGGTTTGTCCAGATTTGAAGGACATGTTCTTTATGATCATACCCTGTGCAAACACAGAAGGATGGGGTTAGTGATACAGAATCATCATCACTGCAACAGTAACAGTATCACTGTGAGCTAATGCGACTAACATGTATTATATCTAATGAGCTATAATAGCAGATTCAGGCTGAAAAAAAAGCCCTGATGCTTGTCTTGAATAATGTGCCAATCTTCACTTCTCCCTTACAAACAGCAGAATGTGTGTTTGCAATTAGACTCTCATTGACCAGCTGGGCAAATTTTCCAGCTCCTTTTTGTCCTGTGGTTGCCAAGGACATTTTCATGCTTGCCCAATTTGGCAGAGGCTGAAATGTTGAAAGGAGATTTGGGGTGATTTTTTTTTTTTTTTTATCTCATTTGAGTAATATTTTCCTCTGTTAAATAAAGGATGGAAACAAAAAAAGTGGAATAGCCTGAGCACAGCATGTATTCTCAGTTCAGCAGTTACTATGCACATGGAGAGGAATGTTGGGCTGTGTCAAGAGGAACTTGTACTTAAGCAATCGGTCGTCACATTGCAGAATTTAAATTTTGAAAGTGGGTAAAAAGCGAAATATTATCAAGAAAACAAGTACAAAAAGATGCAATTGAGGATTTGTAATGGTTAACCTTATAGTTAGATGTGTGTTAGAGAACAATATTATCAAACACTGTAAATAAAACTAATAAAAAAAATCATGCATCTTAATTTTTTTTACTACTTTTAAGAAATTATTGCAATCATGGCCCATTTTAATAGACAAGAGTAAAACTTTTGTGCAAAAGGTGCAGCTTTTAAGGAAATCCTATCTAATGTTGATCTTATGTTAAAGTCAACAAGATACCAAACATTCCCACTAAGGATAAATTTGAAGACTTTAAAAGGATCTTCAGACAAAACGTTCTTAGTCAAACAGTAAAATGTGCTGATAACATGAAACATGTTCAAATAGTGCAACATTACAGCTGACTGCAGAACATGAGAAGATAAATCTGGAGAAAAAAATGCTACCTAAAAACATAGAATGACATGGGTTCGACATTCTTTCCACATTAGAGTCCGTGTGTAAAATGCATGTGTAATAGATGTCACTTGTGCTTGAAGTGTGTGGTTATGGGTTGAGGTCAGAGGTGACACATACCCTGCATCTCTAAGGGTTTCTGCATGCTGTATTGTTTAAGTCATGCGCCCTCATTAGAGCTTTTATTGACATAATGACAACATGTGGCTGCCAACCTACTTAATATGGCTAATAAGTTTAGGATGACTCATATAATTAGCACAAATAAATGAATGATCAAAATAAATAATTGTACTCAAACTGTCATCCTGCTGCAATTTCTTCCCTTACACATTGTAACTGTATATCAAACAACAGCCTCTTAGGACTCGGTCATACAAACAGGAGAATCATAATTTTGTTACATCTATTCTGGTCTCAACATTATTACTTGATTTCATTTTATTCTCTAATATAATTTAAGTCACTGCAACATTTTCCAAAAGTGTTTACCCCTGGGGCCAGCAAAAATCTGGAATGGGACAAGGCTTTCATTGTAATCTGCTGAGTTTATGAACTCAAAGAGACCATAATGCATTTTTCCTGTTTTTTTTACTTCTGATGCGAAAAAAATGGGATGTGGCTGGTTTAGTTAAAAGGTAACAACTGTGGAAGTGCACTGTGATGAATAGTTTGCCCATAAAAGGTAATCAAAGGAATAAATTGAACTAAAGCCTCCAAAAGTAGAATAAAAGTTACATTCGATGAGCTGCATTAGTTGCAGCTCATCTCAGCTGTTTCTATTGCATCAGCTTGGAAAATATAGCTAGCACCAGCTGTCAGTGTCACATTTAAACCATGCCCTATGGTTGTCCTTATCAGTCATGAAATACACAGGAGTGAAAGCAATGCAAATGTGCTGTTTGTAAAATATATATATATATATCTATACTTACTTTCATCATCTTTGCAGATATAATTAGTCCAGTACAGCAGAGAAGAAATGAGGGTGCTGCAGGGCCTCGCCTCCCAGTCTGCACCCTGACTCATGACTTTATAGAGTGTGGGAGGTTCCTTTAGCCTGAGTGACACTCCACACTGCAAATACAAGAGTGCCATTGCTGCAGAGCAACTAGCTGATTATAAGTAGAGTTACAGATCATGGTCAACTAACCAAGTGGTTAACAAGTGAGTGTGGTTAATCAGAGATTGATTATTTATTGACTTCAGACCGTTACTTTGCACGCTGGTAGATTTGAGTCTGTCCGTGAGAGGGAACATTGCCCAGAGCAGCTGACAAAAATAGAAATGCATTTGTTGCCAGGGAGACAGCTAAATATTTACATATATACATGTATATATACATGAATTTCCCTGCAAAGGGATTAATAAAGTATTTTTCATTCATTCATTCATTCATTTAGCCCAGGCTGCAGCCTTAATGTCCACTTACTGTATATAGCTTAACTTACAGTAAGATCACATTGTAGCACTTAAACTCAACCTGACTGCAGAGTAAGTAAAGTTTATTAAGGAAGGGATAAAAGCCTAAGTAAAAAGTCACAATGTTAGATCCTGAATTGTTTGGATTTCTGACTCAAAGGCAACAATTATCGACACTTACAGCTGCTGACGCACAGCTGACACTACTTCCTGTGACTGAAAGAGGAGAGGAGGCGCATACTTGGATCACAGTGCATCACAAATTACATTGTAAATTACATTAAAATCACATGGAGCAACTCTTCTTCTACAGTTTGTCCTCTTTCATGTGATGCAATGATAGGATTATGAGTAAATGGTCTGCCCTGGAATGTGCACATTAAAATCTGCCTTGCAGTCATTTAACATTAATAACATTTTTTTATGTTACCTCTATGAACAGAGGTTTTTTTCCTGCAGGAGCTTCTTCTTTGGGTGGTACTTTAAAATAAATGCTTCTTGATGAAAATATTAAATGGTTTTCTTATTTATTGTTGACAGTGCTGACATAAAGGTTCCAAAATGGCTTAAATTTGTTTATTGTGGTGATGGAAAACTTGTGGAGTCTGAAAGAAATTAAAATTTTGATGGCTGGTTATTTTGCTAGTTTAGTAGGATGAAAATCTGCACATGAGAGTCTGTAAAAGTATTAAATGAACACTGTTGGCCTAGAAGATAAGATGAGGTTTTCAAAAGGTTAACTTAGGTTATCACACTTTTATTCACCAGGGGAGCCTTCTTTTACTTAGTTCTCTCCCTCAGGTGTTTGTCTCATTATCTAAAGCCCACCCATGACCCTCCCTGTGATCATCATTCACCCATTCAACTTTCCTTCCTTTTCTTCCTCAATCATTCATCCATATTCCCCATTCCTCAAGCCCTTTCTCTCTCCTTCATCCATTCGTTTATCATTCCACATTCCTCAACCCCTTCCCTCACCATCATCTTTATTCTACTCCCACTCGATGCTCTCCATCCTCCATTTTCCTTTTTTTTTATCCTTACAGCCGCTTTGCCTCCTCCATTCCTCTCTCTGTAATTAATATGCGTCCCACGCCTATTACCCTTCTTATTTAGGTACCATCTGGGCTATAAAGCCAGGGTCACTGACGTCATGAGACGGGACCCCCATCTTGAGTCTTGTCCACCTAGCATGTTATCATGGCGACCCACTTCATAAACCTCATCAACCTGGTCCTACCATCAATCTACATCAAATAACTAAATTCACATTGTTGTGGTAAGCAAACAGCCCTGAATGAATATTGATCTTGTATAAGAAGTGTTAAAGTGGGTTATTCCCAGTTAAAATGTGGAAGGAGGGATCTGCCTGATAGAAGAGAAGATACAAAGAGAACAGAGAATGAAAGTAGGGGAAGTAAAAAATGTGGGAAGCAGAGAAAGCATGAACACAGCAATGCTGACATCTAGAGGTTTGCATGGGTAATTGCTGCATGTCCTTTATTTTTCATTTTTTAATATTTGAATTAAGCAACGTGGTCTTGCAGAAGTCAAAGAACAAACAAATAAATAAATATTTAGCCATTTTTGGGGCCAAATACATCCTGGTTTAATCTAAAGTTACATCCACACAGAAACTAAGCAATTTCATAAAAAAAAAAAATGTACAGGCAACAGCTTTTCCACAATGATGTGCATCTACACAATTTCAGTGAAAAAGCTGTAGTGTCAATGTCAGGTCTGTAAGTGGCACTGCAATGCTGCCACATAAATACTCCAAAACCTGAGAAGAAGAACTCAGCATAATCACCAGCATAAAAAAAGGACCAGAAAAAGGAAGATCTGAGCTCAGGCTTTTGCATGGACATGGTTGTAGTTTTGGCACTGGCTTAGTTCTTGAGTCTCAGAACCTTGGTGCTTTTTGGTGACCTGGTCCCACATTCACATCAGTTTAATCAGAACCACAGTGGGTTGACTTTACTCTGTAGAAGCAAACATCATCAGCTTGGAGGGTTAGACAAGAAAGTTGACAGTTGAGGTGTCAGGCTCTCTTTGTAACCCACCAAAATAAAAAATAAATAAATAAATAATAACAACAGTTAGATGTTAGGATGTCGGCACAAGCTCATATAAATCACCTAACAACATTTTTATCAGTTGCCAGGCAACATTACAACACAGCAAAGTTCAGGATTTGCTCAAAATCAGTGATTTTACAACCTTTTTCTGAGCCAGAGAACCACCTGTATCTACATCCCCTACCACCCTCACCATTAAAATGGTGAGGTTACGTACACTCTTCAGGTTTTATTTTTTATCATTTGACATTTGCCCTTTAGATCTGTAAAATATTATTAGTCAGATTTTCCACACATCCATGTTCACTAGGGAGTAATCTGATGACATAAATCAGATGCGCCTTTCTATCATAGAGAAAGATATCTAGTGTTTGCTTGATCCAGAGGCAGCTTAGAAGCCACACAGCCTATGTGCATTCCATGGTATGTTGATATGAAGTAGGCCTACCTGTTTCAAATCATAGACTTTTACGTGTAATAGTAATGTTGATGAATAAGGTTGTCATATTTTAACCAGTGTTACTGTATAATGTTTTGATGTTATACAGTAACAATAAGCTTGACATACTATTCCATTCAGCCTTGAACATCTGGTTCTATGTACCAGATGTTCAAGGCTGGCCTCACAAAGATTGTGCCAGAAAATACCACAAATATCTCATTGATGACTCTTTCCACTGTGGATACACAGATATAAATGGCCGCCCAAGATAGAACATCATTTACTGGTTAAATCTATGTGTATTATGTCACATAATAATTCCAGAATTTAAAGTAGTAAATAAAAAAAAGAAAAAACATGAACACTTCGCTGACACATTAACCCTGCACTTCTCTAAGGAAGCCATCATGAATGTTTTATGTTTTTTTTTTTGTTTGTTTGTTTGTTTGTTTTATTTTAACACAGTGACAAAATGTCAGCTTGGGAGAGCTACTAACTCCAAATTTTAGCTGTTTTCACAAGTAATGTGTAAAAAAGTATCTTTCTATGGTCTAAAATCATGTCCTGTAAAGGCAATATGAGTCCTAGAAGAGTTTGAAGTTATAGTCCAAGTTTTTAACCATTTTTATCTGCACCACAGATGCTGTTGAGAAAGGAGGGATTCTGACAGTATTTTTCAGGGATCAGATTAAGGTAACTGTCATTATATCAGATACAGATAACCCTGCCAAATTGTGAATTGCTTTAGCACTACATCCCCTCTTTGTACTTTAACAACTCTACAACAACACCTGTTTCTCCGTTTGATTCACTGTTGACACATTGTGAAACACTGCTACTGCTCTTTGATCTTTCTTACAGATAATTAAATCCATTTACATATGGCTGCACTGATGCTTTAGTACTTTATGGGAGGCCTTTTAAACCAGAAAAATATAAGAATTGTAACTGTTAGTGTAAAAGAAACACACATTTACTCTTCACTAAAACCTGGTTTTGCCTTTCCGTTTGAGAATGTTTCCCATCCATTATGCATTCAACTTACTGTAACCCAATAAACACTATTTTGCATCTGTGATTATCTTTAAACAATTATGTTACATTAATTCAAATAAATATAAAACCATAAATTCAAATATCAAAAAGCATAATCAGCTGTTATATTTATGATCACTCACCATTTTATCCAGTTTAAATGCAACAATCATCAACTTGTTTGTCTAATGAGCTGACTTTCGACAACCAACATGGCGGACGCCATGATGTATCGCAGCAATGGCCTGAGGCGGTGGGTGTAATGTAAGACCATTGCTGTGTCCCAATTCATCGTCTACACACTACGGAGCGCACAGGCTACATAAGCCAGAGTTTTTCCTACATAGTTTGTGCACTACGAAGTGTATAGACTAAGACTGTGATACAAATATTATAGAGAGCACTAAGTCTGTGACACTTGAGTAGTATCGTACCCAACAAAACTACTCAGGTAGCAGTTTAGTGACTAACAGCTTTGTCTGGGTTGTTTGACAGATGCATTTTTCCTCTGCAGTCTGTCATTATATACTAGATTTGACCTTGAGTATTCTTCCTTTTACTTCATGAGGACAATGACCAGATAGAAGAAAAGCACTTGTTCCTTAGGTGCAAAGTATCAACCCAACCATAACTCAACACCTGAGTCATGCAAAAGCCACTCAGCTTCTCAGAAACATTTCAATATAAATGTGGAGTACAGGTATGACCAAGCATGTCTCTCTCTGTACTTATATTTCTTCAAAACAGCTATACAGTCTGTACGAGGTTTATAGAGGTGAAGTACAGTAGCATTGCTGTGGCTTTTAACCAGCAACAATTGACACTGATGAAGGAATTATGTGATGAATATTGTGATATGTCTTGTATTGTGATATATCTTAATAACAGTAAACTGTTTTTATATCATTGTGCAGTTTCATAAAGAGTAGCTTGACTGGACAAGGAGGAGATTTTCAGGATGAATTTATTGTATGCTTTGAGATAATTTCACAAGTAAGCATAATACAATAACTAATATGTCAAAGTCAATTTTTTAATAGAGGGAATGTGAAGCAGCTCAAAGAAAACCCAATTACACTGATCGCAGTTACTCTCAAATGTAAAGCTAAAATGGCTTGAAGCAACTGTGCAACACATTGTTTATTTTAATTTTAGGTATTTATAAGCAATACGTATCATAATTGATTGACATTTAGAGTTTGCACCTTGAGCTTAATCTTGATTCAGGTTTACATGATCTCAAGACTTTTGATGCGAGCGTCCCCCGTGAAGCTGAAGAACGAGTATTTTTGTGACCCCAGGCGGTTTGGGAAGCGGATCATGGATCCATCAGATAAAATCACCAAAAACCCGGTAGCGGTGAAGATGGTGATGATCTAAGAGGGACAGAGAAAAGGAGAATAAAGTAATCTGTGATAAAGTTGTTAACATATTTGGAGCATGACATCCAGTATTTTTTAAACAGCACAAGGCCAAAGTGAAAAGCAGAAACACAGTAACTAATTAAAAAAAAAAAAAAAAAAAAAGAACAATAAGAAAAAGGTATGGAACAAATGACGCATGTCTAACAGGAAGCTCACAGTTTTCACACCTTGAACTGATTTCCTTTACGAAAGGGAAAGCTTCTTTCGCGGCACTCCTGGCCCCATGAGCCACCCTGGTTAGAGTTGCAGACAACCACATTTGCATCTCCACCATAAGAAAAACGGGGATTGATGTGCAGTGTGAGGTATTGTTCACTGTGGCCAATATTCACAGCAAACCTACAATTGTCAAAACACAAAGATTTGTTAGATTGTTATTTTTCACGTTTAAGACAGTATAAAAAATAAAAATAAAAAACTGAGGCAGCAGCAGCAGTAGCTCTGTGGTTGGTACCACTAATCCCTATCTGTCTGTTGAGGAGAAGTTAAAAAGCTGCTAGCTGTCTACAGGATGAAGAAGCAAACAGGAAAGAGAATGATCACAGTTAAACTTTCAATTCTTCACTTATTTTATCTGATAAAACAAAGGAAAAGAAACTGAAAATGAAGAGAAGCATGTCCTGTTCAAAATGTAGAAATATGGTTTTGTCTCATTTACCTTGTTGCATCTTCTTCAGCTACTCCAACAACAGTCAGAGTTTGTCCAACTTTGAAGGACATGTTGTTTATGATCATACCCTGTGAAAAAATAAAAGAGAAGGTTGGTGATACATTAAGCTATTGTGAGGTACAACAATTAAACATTGCTGCATCTGTTATTTCGGCTGCAGATAAACCTCAGTTTAAACAAAACATGGAATATTCCTAAAATAATAGAAATTCATCAATAAAGTTGATGGAAAAAGTTTCAAAAGACTTGAAGTGTTGTGTTACGCTCAGTGACTTTTATTGATGTTTCACCTGAATACATAAAAAACAACTATAAATAGATTTATTCTGGTGCTTGTTAAAAATATATAAACAAACTTTAACCAAAATTATTTTTTTTATAAAACACAAAAATTGAACAGCTTTGAAAACATGAGCTACAACAGTCCATATCACTAAAAAAACACACACACAAAGATAATAATAATAATAATAATAATAATAATAGCCATATCTGTCAAAACTATACTTACATTTGTCATGGCTGCAGGTGTAGAACAGTTTGTCAAGTGCAAGTGACAGTAAATGAAAATCTGCAACGCCGTGCCTTTATGTCTGCACCCTGACAGACATGTGGGAGGCCTCTCATGGGAGCTAGATTTTAAACAGGAAATGAAAACGGTTCAATTGCGTTAAAGAAATGACTGCAGAAATCAGTGAACTGAGAACGATTAGTTTTAACTTGTTCAGAGGTATTTGAACAGATTACTAACTTATGGTCACAGAACTTAAAAACCAATTCCTAATCTTTTCAGTAAGATGTACGAACTTCATCATTTAACCTCACCTGTTAAGAAAACTTGCATCACACATGTGTATTTTACTTTCAGGATTGACATTGATGTACTTCTCCATTTCAGGCCTGATGCAGCATGACAAGTTTTAAAGATGCTTATCATCAGAGAAGAACTCTCACACCTGTTTTTTCTTAGCCTCCTCGCTGTTATGAAAGGACTCCTCAGAGACAGAAGGCAGATGAACAGACTTTATTTATACAATGGCTAACAAGGGAATCATCTTACTTAAGACAGGCAGCAGGAGGGCTGACTGGAGATCCAAGGTGCAGGAGAAGATTGGTCCATGAAGGTATGAACTACCTTCAGAGCAACCTTCACTTACCATTTCTTCATTTAGTTTTTGTTTCTCTCTCTTTCGGCTACAAAGAGTACAGAACCCATACAAGCAGAATCGATGCAGATTATCTTAATCTGCTTATAGCAAAAATTGGTATTGGTGTTACTAGAATCAGCTACAGATGACTGATTGTAAACTAATTTATTGCCAGTTGTTCTGCAATTAATTACTTCACTACCTACATAAACCTGTCGTAGACTCTTTCTACTCATCATAAGGGCGGTTCCTTTTGGTGAGAAACATCCTTCCACATTACAAACCTTTTGGGCTGGTTGCGAGCTGCGGAAACCCTCATTTTAGAGGTTTTATTATAAAACAGTAGTGAAGTTAGAAGTAACAATGTTTAATATCAATGGGGGCGACGTGGCTCAGTGGATAGAGTGGTCGTCCTGTAGCCCAAGGGTTGCCCGATCCTCGGCCTATCGAGCTCATGTCGAGGTGTCTCTAAGCAAGACACCGAACCCCAAATTGCTCCTGATGGGTTGTGGTTAGTGCCTTGCATGGCAGCTTCTGCCATCAGTGTGTGAATGTGTGTGTGAATGGGTGAATGTGATGTATATACAGAATACAGACCATTTACCACTTACCAATGGGGTGGTTGGGTGTACAGCAGGGCGTATATAAACTCAGAAACAGAGCCCCTCCTTTCACTCCATCGTAAAACTCATTCACCCTTCATCCAGTCAATCATTCAGACTCCCAATCTGACCTTTTCTTCCTGTGTATTGATCCTACCAAGTTATCACATTACTCCTGAACTCTGGTCCAGATCATGACAATCTATTCTTGTGAAATCATCTGGCTTTATTCTATGGAGCCGAATCAGGGTCATAATGTTTGTTCATTTAAAAAAATACATATTTGAAATTGATAAAAATGTAAGTTGAAATTGAAAGTGAAAGTGACGCAGGTTGGATACCTTTTGCATATGTGGCACTCCCTTATTTTCTAGTTAATACACTGAACAAAGTAATTCAGTAATAATTATAAGACAGCCCTTTTTCAAGGTCAGGTATGTTTATAAGTATCAAATTAGACTCAAATGTTCCTCTAATAGGAGTTAATTATCAGACTGTCTTATTTATTATTCATTATGGTCTTAAAGTTGAATTATTCTCCTCATTTCATTTATTTAAAAATGATAGTAGATAATTTGTTAACATTACAGTTTTGGGGGTCTGGTGCATTTAGTTTTCAAGATAATGCAGTGACAGTATTATCATCATAATCTTGAAATTACAAGGAATCAAGTGATACCAAATATGTCACAATTGATCTCTGAGAAAGAACTAAAATATCAATACAAAATTGAACTGTCTTTGTCACGAGGTCCATTAAAATAAAGTGACTTGCAGTAACAGCTGATCTGGTAAAGCCTTCATTAGGAGTTCATACAAAAAACAAAATAAGTATCAAACTGTAACTTTAGATGTACAAAGGCGTGTCACTGGGGTGGTTACCTCAAAAGTACGGCTTTTGTATACTCAACAGTGGCAAATTATATGTACCCTAATTTGTACCTTATAAAGACCAGTAATGTACCTCTAGTGGTCTTGTTGTACCTTAAGTTAAAGCGGGAAAATGCCTGTCTCCCACCACAGGCCAAGACAGAGATAAATTTTCATCATAACATTCACATGTCACTGACAACTCTCTTTTTCTTTGTTGCTTTTTCCTAACTAGGGCTAACATTTAGAAGAAACAGCACATATTTGTACCATTGACTACTAAGGCACAGAAATGTATCTTTCAGGCTCTTAAAAGGGTACACATACTTACCTTGAGGTCCAGTTGTTAGCTCAGCTAGATTTGTAAAGATAGATTGTACTATATATATATATATATATATATATATATATATATATATATATATATATCAGAAAAGAAATTTAATTTTTCATTTTAAAAATAAACCTTATAACTTCTGATTAGAACACCACTCTCCTTTGTTCAGACAGTAGACAATAATGAAAGTGTTGTCCTCGCAATAAGACTTTTCTGACACAACATCTGGAAAAGGTCCTTTTTTCTGTATGCCATTTGTTTGAACTGTAGAGCAATGTAATAATTTAATATTTGCAACATATAGTTGAGAAAATGTTTTCTAAATTAAACCAGGATTGTCTCCTTGTGTCAGGTTATATTTTGTATTATGTTTTGTAAGCTTAAATTCAGGTTATCATGTTGACTGCGACTTCTAAGTAACTGGCGTAACTACACACTTCTGAAATTATCATCTCAGTGAACTATAAGATTTGATATATGGACGCTGGCATGTTCAGACATGTTCTCTTAAAATTAGTTCATAGTCTAAAAAGGACATTACATCTGCCGTTTTACCATTGCATCAACAGTAGTTCAGGAGTATTACAAGGTGATTACAACATTACCACCCTCCTCTCGGCCCCACTAACCTGCGGAAAACTGGCCCTACTTATAATAATATGGGCCACCCCCTCACTGTTATTGGTCCGCTGCTAACATATTCACAGGAAAATGTACACTATTGGTGAATAAAACGTTAAAACATACGTTTACTCACACACCCCTTATTAATATTGATGAGGTGGTGGCAGTTCTTTGATTAAATGGCTTGAATGCAAAGTACCGGCTTTAAAAGAGGTCGTTTTTATTGTAATATTGGTGAATGTGAAGGCTAGAGCGCTAACTACTTTATCCCCATGTGTAGCTAATGCTAGTAAACAAACGTTAGCTTGCAGAGCTTGCGGTTAGTGTGTGCCATCACAACAATTGCATTGCCTGAAATTATAGTATTGCAAAGTTGGCGTAGAAATGGCATCGATAGCAGCGGCGCACGAGCCAGGCATAACATCCGGCTCCGTTCCGCTGTCTGATGCTTTGGTCCCTGCGAGCATATTCGCTCCAGACCGAGGAGGATGTGGCGACGATCCCGGGGATGAGTGCTTCGAGGATGGGGACATGGCCAATGGTGAGCCTGAGGATCGTGGGATTGACTGCAGCAGCAAGGTAAAGCTAGGCCTAGACATTATAGCGCTGCCAAGCTAACACCCGCTTGTCGCTCCTCTGGATGAATGAATGGATGAAAATATGAACACACCTCCTGCATTTTGATGTGTATTTATTAAACATACTCATACTGTGGCTGTTAAAGACCATGTGTATGGCACTGTTTATATTGCTGACTTCCTGAGTTCAGGGTTGCCTTGCCGAATCCGATGTTAAATAAAATAGCTGTGGCTAAAGCTAGCCATGGCTGATGCTTGAGCGGGTAACCTAAAACAGCGCTAACATAAGTTGCGTTTCTAAGCAGACTGCACCATAAACTACTTCTTGACATGCAACGACATGTGGAGATTATGGTAACAAGAGCTGTTGTTGTAGATCTAAAATACTAACTTATCATAGTCTATTAACATCTATACACAAACACGGGGACTGATGACACACAACAATAAACCGTGGTCAGGTTGTCCTGCTGAACCACTACCAGCAGCACCAGACCGTGCAACCTCTATGAGCAGCTGGAAGTTGTTATTATATACAGAAACTCTTTAAATGAGTCAAAGTTTCATTGTGATGTAATCTTTGACGTTTGGGTGTAAGCCAGACAGCAATCAAGTTAATTCCCGGAAGCTTCAAATTACACATTGCAGTGGTGCTATGTATCCCATAATCAAATTGCAAAGTGTTGCATCAGGAAGGGAGAACCTTATTGACTTACTGTATTGATAACTTTTTCAATAAAGTTTTTTATGGATGTTAGGTATACCAAAAGTGTATTTAGTTGGCGTCTAGCATATTGAATCTTGATAATATTTTGTAGCACCATCATTTTACCCCTAAATGCACATATTTTAGCATTAATCTCATAGTAATGACACCATTATAACCATGTTTTCCAGGGAGATCCTTTAGCTGATGGGTCAAAGTAAAATAAAATTTTAAAAAGTACAGATACACTATCAAATGATAATTGTCTTTAAAAAAAACTTAATTCGAACTCATAAGACTTGTCCAAAAGCATGTAAGAAGGCAGTAACATTTTACAGTCATTTAGGAGATGCTTTTATCCAAAGCGACTTACATTTGAGAGTAAGAACAACACTAGTAAGAATTTTAGGCTTGTTTAGCTAGAGTTATGAGTGTAATTTAAACTAGCAACCAAAAGCAGTTTCAACAGTGGTGCAGTTTGACATGGAGTTTTTGGGCCACATCACCATGGTTGATAGTATTGTGTTAATGAGTAACACTGGGGTATTTCATGGGAAGAGAGACAGCTGTGTATATAAAGAGCATTTTTTGAACCTACCATCCCCTTATACATTTTCCTTCTGGCTTTTATTTGAATATTAGACATCGTTGCAGTGGATAAAGTATGTCCTGACATCATTGTCTGTTTTAAAAAACACCACACCTGATAAAATCCCACGATTAACTTTTTCTCCTTGTCTTCTCTGATCCCTGGAACCTAACAGCTTGCACTTGTTAGCCCAAATGGAGAGCAGTATGACTCGTTACTCCGGCAGCTTCAGGACAGAATGGAGGAGGGCTGTGGAGAGACCATCTATGTGCTTGGGGTGGGCTCTGGTAAGAAACACACAGCTCTTCTGTACATGATAGTGTAATCACCATGTGCAGTTACAACACAGCTATTGTTCCCCTCCTGGGTAGATGGTGGTGACTGGGGTCTGGATGAGAAAGATATGGAGGCCTCGGTAGCCACGGTGCATTCTCTGTGTGAGCAGCTGGACGCTGATCTTATCCCTCTAAGAGAGCGCAATGAGGCTGCTGGGTTGGTGCGTGACTATTTGATTCGGAGGCGTGTGGGTGAGCTAGACTTCCTGGAGGTCAGGTTAGTAGTCAAGTGGTAATAACTGCAACCCAGTACCAAATTCCAGTCACAGTGTCAGAGTTTTCTAACTTTTAAGAGTTCTGAAACACTTTCTTCTACTGTTTGCATTTGGACATTAGATAATAATTACTCGCCCTCAGATAGCACTTTTCAGATGGTATTTTGCCCTTCAGGGTTGCAGTGGTGGGGAATGTGGATGCCGGTAAGAGCACCCTGCTGGGAGTGTTGACGCATGGCGAGCTGGACAATGGCAGGGGCTTTGCCCGCCAGAAACTTTTCAGACACAAGCATGAGATGGAGAGTGGCAGGACCAGCAGCGTGGGCAATGACATCCTGGGGTTTGACCAGGAAGGGCAGGTGAGGGAGAGGTCTGCTGTCTACACTGCTTATAAAAAGAAATATTTATTAGTGGGATAAAAAATTTAAAATTTTTGTTTCTATGATTAATTTTTGTTCAATACAATGAAATGTTGGACACATTAAACAGAGAGGTAAAAAATGGGGGGGTTAACTGCAATATGTCTTTAGGAGCATCAATGGTCCTGCCTTTAGTAAAAAAATAAACTGTTCAAGGTGACATGAAGAGTCGTAAAAGTAATTTTGTGTACTATCCTTGAGGCGTTATACTTTCAGCCTGTTGGAACATATATAACTACTTAACGTGTTTCATATCTCATGTACATAAAGTTCATGATATGCTTTGTGTCTACTTCCAGGTGGTCAACAAACCAGACAGTCATGGAGGAAGCCTGGACTGGACCAAAATCTGTGAGAAGTCCTCAAAAGTCATTACCTTTATAGACTTGGCCGGCCATGAGAAATACCTTAAGACCACTGTGTTTGGGATGACGGGACACCTTCCAGATTTCTGCATGCTCATGGTTAGAAAGGGGGAGGCTGTGTTTGCAGGCAAAAGAACAGCCTCTATAAGGCTGTCTTTGTATTTTAATTTATATCGCAAGTATATCAATACATTTTTCTCCCCCTCTTCCTTTCCAGGTTGGCAGTAATGCAGGTATTGTGGGAATGACCAAAGAGCATTTGGGTCTTGCTTTAGCTCTGAATGTGCCCGTATTTGTAGTAGTAACCAAGATAGACATGTGTCCAGCCAACATCTTACAAGGTTAGTTTTCTGTAACGAACTCTTAGCTATTCTAAGCAATATATTAAGGACTTTGTGCTGAATTGTTGTGGTCTTGCTTTCTTTCTATCAGAGACTTTGAAGCTGCTCCAGAGGCTACTAAAGTCTCCCGGCTGCAGAAAGATTCCTGTCCTGGTGCAGAACAAGGATGATGTCATAGTTGCAGCTTCAAACTTCAGTTCAGAGAGGTCACCGAGTTAGTCCCAGCTACATATTGGATTAGAAAGGAAAAGCTTAATTGTAACATGTCTGTTTTTGTTTTTCCAGGATGTGCCCCATCTTTCAGATCTCCAATGTGACCGGAGAGAACATGGACTTGCTAAAAATGTTTCTCAACCTGCTCTCCTCCAGGACATCCTACAGGGACGATCAGCCTGCTGAGTTTCAGATAGATGACACCTACTCTGTACCGGTACTCTGAGCACTGATGAACTCCTATCACTACATGTATTTTACTATGTAAATTAAACCAATGTTACTAAAAAAATGTTCACTAAACTAGCAAACTACTGGTGATGCTTTGTTTATGTCTCAGGGAGTGGGAACTGTGGTATCAGGAACTACTTTGCGTGGACTCATACGGTTGAATGATACCATGCTTCTGGGCCCAGATCCTCTCGGGAGCTTCATCCCCATCGCTGTTAAATCAATCCACCGCAAGAGAATGCCTGTGAAGGAGGTTCGAGGTGGCCAGACTGCCTCTTTTGCTCTCAAAAAGGTAGGAGAAAACTGTCTCACAGTGCCATCTACAGGGAATTGTAGGGATTGTAGGGATGTTGGTCATCAGTACAAATCAGCTAAATAAATCATATTAAACCCTTAAGAAGCTAAACAGATAAAACATTTAACACCATTAAACAGTTTTAATAATAGGTTACAATATTCTGACAATGATCAAATGCAGTGATCAGATAAACGATCCTCTTTTACATGACACTTCACCAAAAAAGACAAGATCTAAGTTCATTCCCAAAGAAGCAAGTATATCTAACTCTACTATCCAAAAACCTTCACGTTTTCTGGCTACCTTCTCATCTGGAAACTGGACCTCCTCAGTTCCACTACCCCAAATTGAGGTTCTAGGACGTTTCATACAACATCAAAGAACATCTGGTTGTCATTCTCTCTCCATAAATATCCATTACAGCCTTAGAATTATCTCCATTGCACAGCAGGGTGGCCAGAAAAATATTTTGTTGTTACTGCCTATAATTTTATATTTGACCTTCAACTTGTATGCTTTTTTTTAAAAAAAAAAAAAAGATCAAGCGCTCCTCCATCAGGAAAGGCATGGTGATGGTGTCCCCGAGGTTGAGTCCCCAGGCAACTTGGGAGTTTGAGGCTGAGATCCTCGTGTTGCATCATCCTACGACGATATCCCCCAGATACCAGGCCATGGGTGGGTAATAGTGACACAGTAGAGAACGTGTGTCAAGGATAAATTGGGAAAAACATGGATCTGTGGGTTTCAGCTGTAGTACACTACACTAAAGCTGTACAGTGACTACATTTGTTAGAAGTAGAGCTCAGTTTGTCTCCACTAACAAACTGTAGTCTTTCTGTCTCTGATGAATAACATGTTCATATTGCAGTTTATCAGTTTGAAGTGTACAGTAATTAATCTTCCACCTGTTTCTATTTTGTCTCTACAACTGGCAGTCCACTGCGGCAGTATAAGGCAGACAGCCACCATCTTGTCCATGAACAGAGACTGCTTACGGACAGGGGACAAGGCTTCGGTTCACTTCCGCTTCATCAAAACACCTGAATATCTGCACTGCGACCAGCGGCTGGTGTTCAGGGAGGGGCGCACCAAGGCTGTGGGAACCATCACTAAGGTAGAAAAACCATGTGGATTTTGTAGTGTTTCCATGCTGGAACTTTCTCATGTCACGCTACAGATTAGAACTGAGGATTGTGTCAGATCTTAATACTCTAATTGGTGGTTTTCCTATTCACAAGTGGTAGTTTCTACTGAGAGAAGTCCTGCTGCTTCTGAGGTATTCTGAGGCAATTTTAAAATAGCAATTTATGGCATTGTGTCTCAGAAACTTTTCTCTTATCCTTTTCAGAGCATATTCTAGACATTTATCATTTAAAAAATAGTTCTTTAAGGCTCAAATACTGATTCATATACTTTACAGTTGCTGCAGTCCACCAATAATATGCCGTCAAACTCCAAACCTCCACAAATCAAAATGCAGTCCACAAAAAAGACGCCTCTCCGAAAAGAGGACGGTACCATGGCAACTGGTGACGATGCAGCAACAATAGCACAGCCAACAGGCCCAAACACATCGCAACTGGTGAGTCAATAATGATGTTAAAACATACTGCACGTGTCAGGGAGAACTCTTCCTGTGTTTCTTTGGATTTCTGGCCTTGTAGAAAGTAGCTCCAACATTGCTGATCTGTTTTAACTATTCAACTTCTGTCACCCCCCCCCGCCCCACCCCATCTTATCAAACATGTTATGTTTTGATATTTTTTTTATCCATCCCAAACTCAAACTTTGTCCCACCACATCACTCCTTTACACTCTCTCCCCTCTCCTTTGCTTGCGTGGCTGGCTTCTAAAGGGAGAGGGAGATGATGACCCTCAAATAAAGGAGGGCAACAAAGAGAACAAGGTAAAATGTGTTGGTGAAATAGGAGTAAGAAAATTACAGTGGTGCTCAAACTGAAAGATTGAGTCAAACAGCTGGTGTAACAACTTGGAAGTATATATATTTTGTTAAAAGTTAAATGTACGTGTCCATTTTGCAACACCTAATCCGTCGTCTTTGTCCTTTCTAGCCAAAGTCTGGAGGTGGTGGAAGGAGACGAGGTGGACAGAGGCACAAAGGAAAAGGCCAGAACAGCAGCACTAACTCGACAGCACCGCCTTCCTCATCGGGGTTAGGAAACTGCTGAGTTGCTGTTGTCTTCTTGCAAATCTCCCACTCTTTCATTCCACACATCATGAAGGATAGAGATGTTTGGAGCAAGATAATCTTACTCCTTTGCCTTTTTTACACCAGGTCATTTATTTATTTTTTGTGAACGAGGTAAACCTCAAACCAAAAGCATACACCTTGTCTGCATTTAATGTCAGCTGCCTTTACTATGTGGAATTATTTTGGATGAGGTTGAAACAGTCCTATGGTAGGAGAGAGGGAGGCTAAACATAAAAAAAGGGTCTAGTACCAATATGAGCAGCTATATGTTAAACTCCCTCATGCATTCCATGTATCTGCATCAATTAAAACAATTCTATTTATACTGAAAATGTACATTAGCTGTTAGCTGTATGGATTGGAAAGATGACGCTGTACGAAATGTATGCAAATCACAAATGAATGTAGCAGAGGGCACAAAGTGATTTAAACTAAGATATATGGAAAGTATTAGCTGTGGCATTTACTAATGATCAGTAATTTATTTGGCACATGCAGAATGTTTACTCGTGGATGATTGAACTCTTTTGACCATATCTCACCTTCGCTCTTAGACTCAGTAGTATCCGTCATGCTTCCATTATCAGTTCATGTACACTCCTTACAACAATAGTGTTTGTACAAATACAGATTATTTCTCACTTAATGCTAATGATTATAATGAAATACTTGCTACTCTAGTACCCCAAGCAGTCAAGCATTATGGCCTGTTGTTGTTTACATGTTGTGACATTTTAAAAACACACTGCTGCAAAACTAGGACTATGAATAAACACAGTTTACTGAACATTTTAACAGTGCTGCGTTTTCAGTTTGTGCCCTTTAAGAAAAAGTTTAGTGGGCATCACAGCCACCATCCAAGATGAAACGTACAAGATACACGAATACATCAGGAAGGTGGCCCCAAGGGATGAAGCAGTAAGTGAATGTCTCAGGCAGTGGAAACTGGAGGGAAAAGGGAGTTGAAGGAACTATTACTGAAGTGGCTGATATGAACAAATCCTATAAATGGCCAGAAAGGCCTGGACTGAAGGACAGCACAGAGGCGCTAATCATGGTGACACAGGAGCAAGCCTTGAGCACCACAACATGAAGCTTAGATCTACCACACCAGGCAGGATCATAGGTGCAGGCTGTGCAGAGAGGCCCCTGAAACGATCCAGCACCTGACAACTGGGTGTAAGATACAGAGACAGCCTGGAAGGTGAAGGCAACAGACGCCAACAGATATCTGGAAAAACATCAGACATCTCAGTCCAGAAGAGCACAATCATGGGAACAGCCAAGGTCCTCTGCAGAGCTTTAAAGCTTCCAGGCTTCTGGTAGAGGACCTGAGCTTGAAAGAAAGGCAACTACCTACATAGTGATGAGGAATTCATTATTATTTTACATATGTATTTATTACAGGTATATTTCTGAGTGGTGGTTTTGAAAATTATGTGTTTTAAGTGTTGAGTACTTATATCAAAAGGTGGAAGGAGGTGACTGGTGGCCAGATTATCTTTCAGTAGATAGACCTGTAGTGTATGTGTAAATTTTTAAGGTTATAGTGTCATTTTTCTTTAAAGGAAAATAATACAGACCAAGAGATTTAAACTGATTGTGTTCTCTGTGCAAAAGAAAATAAATACTAGTTGGAAATCTTAATTTAAAAACTTTACATTCAATGAAAACTGTTTTGAAAAGTGACATTTGCAAGTAAACTGTTTTTAGACTGCATCGAGTAACATGTGTAGGTTATTTTAGATAATCAGTGCAAAACCTAAGTTCTGAATTCTCTCCACTGCATCACAAAATCATTGAAGGTCAGTATTATTTTTGAATAAAAGTTGGTAAATCATTGTCACAAATGAGAAGCATGAAAGCCCAAGCTTAATTTCCTTTACCTTGCCACATTTAGTCACAAACAACAAATATATCCATTTACAAGGAGGAAAAAAGAAAAACAGCAAAGTATAGATCATATATATGCATCTATATTTTATGTATCATGTATTATGTAACACAAAAAGTATGTACTTTGTGTACATTATATTATACAAGTGCATTTTCACTACCACTGTCAAGGTAGCACACATAGTTTTTAATGAAAAGGCTTTAGTTGGCATGTGCAACATTACAGTAGGTTAACATGAAATACTTTGTAGATCTCAGGATATTGAGGAAAGTAGCATTACTCTCAAAAATAGTTTATATCTTTACAACTCTGTGTTTAGGAATGCTCCATTTGGTCTTGATATTTGGGAATTGACAGTGATGAAGAATTAAGGATTATGTTAAAAAAAATCTTGTTTCTTAGTGATTAACAGAATGTGCGAGAAAGAAGACAATGTCTAACTCTTAAAGTTAAGCAGACTGAATGGACTAAGTAGTGAGTAACAAAGAAAAAAAAAACTCTTGTTGGGAAAGTAGTACAGACCATTCTGTACTATAGAAGTTTCATATATTTATATATTTAACCTTGTTATGAAACCTTGTTTAAAGGGTGCAAATAAAGTGTGAACCAACATGTTCCCATGCTTCAGCAAGTCCTGAACAAACCACTTTCACTTTACTAGTTTCAGTCATTATTTGAGTGTTTTCAGTGGTCAGTGCCAACAGGAGGGAAAGGGTGTAAAGGAGCCACCTGCTGTAGCTGACATTAGTGTCTGAGTTTGATTTGCTGCTGTAAACAACAGCCACAGAGACATAAAATATACACAGATACCAAGCTCAGGATAAGTTTTAGCCATTTCTGTCTTCAGCCATCAATGTCCCAGCTGAAGAGGTGATGTTTCACCAACATATCCTGCACTCCTTCCTTTAGAGGTTTCTGCTCCTTCTCCTGCAGACAAATGAAAAAGTCTAAATCAACTGCAGCCACATAAAGGGACTTGTATTACCACAAAAAATAAAACAGGAATGAGGCCATTTTTTTCCTTTTAAAAGTATTGCTTCATTTCAAAGATGAAGTAAAGGTTAATATGCAGAGCTGATTTTTGCAACAGAGTAACAAAATGACCAGCTAAGTCAAGCTGTCTAATGACTAAACTACTGCATTCAGAGTCTCATACACGTTACCTAGACATCCAAACTAAAGAGGTGATGCTGAACCAGCACATCCATAACTTCTGCTTTCAGAAAAGTAGATTTCTGAAACAGCAAAAAGTCAAAAGTTTTTTTTTCCTCTCCTGAATTCTAACATGCTGTTGTGTCTATTAATAAGACATGCATCCTTCAGGTCTGTGTTGCAATGCTGGAAAAATCTCCAAGGCTCACCTCTTTCTTGTCAGGCAGCTCACAGTCTTGAGAGAGACTGAAGGCAAACTTTGACAGGACCCTGAGAACACAACAGAAATGGTTGTTATACCACTGGGTTTATTTTATGTCTTTGACCATGATTGGTTTGCTCACTGTATTGCATGTTTAATACCTGAGCTCACACTTGATCTGGACCCATCCCGGACTACGAAGGAATGACCAGGGATGATACCACTTTTCTACAGCAGCCATGCTGGAACACAACACCTCCAACCACAGATGCAGCACCTGCTCACTGAAAAGACAGAACTTTTCCTTTAATCTGAAGGTTTCAACACTCTTAATCTAAAACTGAACTTTGCAGAGATTTGTAAAATGACAAATTTGTGTGTATGTTTGAGCATGTGTGTGCTGAAAACTCACTTCAGGCCAACACAGACAAGGGACCTAAACTTGACATCCATCTGAGCATGTGCAGAGTCGTGACTCATGTTGACTGACTGCACCGCCTGGGAATAGCAGGCAGAGGGCACTCGTTCACTTCCTGGTAATTTTTTATCATTGCTGGCCTAATTTATTTAACAAGTTTGGTTTTGGTGAACAGAAGCCAAGGGAAATGACGTAAACCCTAATGTTGAGCTAAAATAAATTCTCTTTTCCCCCCTTTTAAAAAGCAAAAACAAAATACATATTAATCAGATTGACTCACTCTGTACAGCAGCTCCTCTGGTGTTAGTACTTTCCCATCTTCATCTAACCTGGTAAATGCCAAAGAAAATGACTTAATACTTATTTTATTGGACTGTTTGAAAACTAGAATTCTGTTTATCTTTTACTCCCTTATATCTAGTAAAAACACAAGACGCTGTGCAAGCAAAGTAGGTCAAGTTCTATAAATATGTTGCATCTATTGCAAAGGAAAGTCAGCTGACTCCCAGAGTGCACCGGGAGATCATAATTCACTTTTGGGTGATAGAAAAAACACAAAAGATGTTATTTACCTGTATGTTTTGCACAGCACAAGTCTAGAATATACCGAGTTGAAGTCTCTCTCAACCTCCCTGCTGGCTGCCTGAGAGAGAAGCAGAAGGCGGAATCGTACGTTACTTATTGACTTTGATGAAAATGTGAACTATGGTTCTACAATGACAGAAAAAAACAAGAAAAATCTACCTCTTCTATGAATAACCACGGGTGACACGGCCCTCCTAGTATAGATGGTTTTTTCAGTCCGTGCTGAAAGATGGCCTTCAGAGCTGGACACAGAGTGCCTCTGACCAGGTCTGTCACTGCCTCTGTCACAGAGTCATCGCCAGCTAGGGAGTACTGGGGACACAAACAAGATGCCTGTGTCAATGTCCATTATACTGCCTGAATTTATTTTGCAGTCTCTAGAAGGAGATGATGAAAGATGTACAAACATTACATGGCATTGGGCATCAGCTGTGCACATCAGACAAGTCAGAAACACTCAAGTCTAATCAAGATAAAAATGGAAATGCATTCTCACCTCCTTGCTTCTTTCATCTAAAATCTCCACAAACTTTGCTGGAAACCAACCTGCCACACAGAGTAAGAAGAAGTATGATGCAGTAGATTACAGAAAGCTCATTCACTTTCCAACATTTGATGCTAATGAAACAAAACAAAAACAAAAAAAATTCACACCTCTAAGGCCATTGAGCTCACCAACCCAACAGTGTTCATCTTTCTGTGAAACAATCTGGCAAAGAAAGAAAGAAAAATAAGGCAGAATGAGTCAGTCACTGGTTACATGTTGTGTGCTTGCCAAGCAGTGTTTTGTTTTCAAGCATTTCAATCTAAGTCATAGCTCACAGTGATGATGTCATTCTTTCTGAAGCCCAGTTCATCATCATCGTGACGCTCAAAGTCCAACAAAGCCTTTGCCCGTCTCCGTCGGTTTCGAGACACCACAAGAAAATTTTCGTGATCTCGCTGATGGCTCTCCATGGAGTAGTCTGGAGTCAGTTCCTAAATAGAAAACAAGGGAGAAGTCATTAGAGTGAGGTTTCTACAATAAATGCTAACTCACAGGTTAGGACTAACCAATTTAATGTTTCTCATATAATGGCTAATAATTTTCTGAGAAGACATAAAACACTGCTCCTGTGCTGCAGTGTTGACTCACAGTGCTGGAGTGACGTGGGTCCAGACAGTGGAAATGCTCTGCAGTGCGGGCTATAGCCTCTCGGAGGGCAGCTACCAACTCTGTCTGCTTTATGTTTTTGGATTTCAGGGCCTCTGCTTCATCCTCTCCAAACAGCAGAGAGGTCAGAGTGGATTTCCTGCGCAGGGACTGTCTCCTCACCACCTAGAAAAATTCAAACACAGGAGAGAACCTTTCCATTTTTACCCAACAAAAAGTTAGGTAGACTTATGTCCAAACCACAAGACTCTAGTTTACCAAACTTAATTACCTAATTTAATCACTTAATTTCATCACTTCTTTAATCTCTGATAATATTTTTCAGCAGGCTAATGGTTCTTAGTTAACTCAGACTGACCTTGTTGAGACTGGTGTTGAGTGCTGTACTGTTTCCATTATTGAGCTGAGCCTGTTCGTTTAGGATATAGGCGAGGTGTTTGTGTCGGTGAGCGTCCAGAGTTTCTTGAGATAATGTCCCTGCTAACCTCATGGCCTCCCCAAGAACTGCCGGCCCATCTCTCAGCTGACTTGGCAAGTCCGACAGAGTATTAAAAATAGACGCAGAGTTTTCTGATGACACAAGCTCCACCTCCTAGTTATGAAATAAAAAAAAAAAAGGGACAAAACTCAATATAAAGAGCTTTTGTCAGTAATTTGAACGGCTGGGGGATGGTTTGTGAAGAAGTCATTCCAAGCTGTGTTTAATATCTGCTGGCATTAATGGTTTTAATTACTCATTCTCATTATCTTCTATTCACGGTACAACTTTCCAGACTGTCAAGAGAAGTATAGAAGGTGTAGTGCCATACCTTAATCTTCAGCATGCCCAGTGTGACCTGAAAGAGCACCAGTGAGCCTTGGTAAAAGAGCAGATCCCAGATCCTTAGAAGCAGACGGATGTCCACCACACTGGCAAATGATGTCAAGAACCAGTGCAGAGTGATCAGCGATAACTCTACACGTATAAAGAAGAAGGTGTTATACACTGTACATGATATATATTTCATTAGATGTGGCATCTAATTCAAGAGATGTGACTCAGTAAAAACTTTCATGACAAAAATTCCCTTTTTAAACTCCCTAATCCAATCCCTAATCCTTAAGGCAAATCTTCTTCAAATGCCCTTGTTACCTCTGATACTACGCATCCCACTGTCACCATCTTTACCTATGTCATGCTCCTGGAGAAGACGGTCAAGGGCTGGTAAGTACTGAACAATAAGTTGGCGAAGAACTCTTTGATCTGTCTGGACTCCCAACAGAGTGGAGGAGAAATAAGATGGAGGAAGGAGGTCTTCAATCAGGGCACACATCATCCACAGCGCATCCTCCTCCTCAAGAAAGAGCAGCAGGCAGGAAATGACCTGGATGGATGAAGATATTAAGAAACAAGACTGATAACACAAAACACGGAGGTGATGTAGATTTGATGCTGTCACTACAAGTGTATATTGTAAAAGTTAAAGTGTAAATGAAAAAATGCATTTAGTCAGGCAGCTGGTATACAATAATTGTGTGTTCTCACCATGCCAGTGCCCTGACAGTAACCGATGTCTGGGTAGAGCCACGCCAAGCCCCTCAGGACTCGTCTCAGCCTGGGTACTCCAACACTGGTCAAGTTATTGAAACAGGCGTTGGATGGCATAGTCCGTAACAGATCTTTCTCTATCTGACGGGTAGAAATAAATAGAAGACTATTATTATCTCAATGCAGCAAAGTAATTTCTGACTCCACTGAGTGTTTCTTTTTTTTTTTTAATGGACAGTAATGTTCTATCCTGTGTTTGTGTTCACACAGAGAAGATGCAAACACAGTCAGGGATTTTACCTGTTTTGCTGTGGTAGTTTCATCATTAGAGCTGTTTTTGACGATTTCTTTGTAGGAGATCTCTGAGGTTCTCTTCTTTTGCAATGCTCCAGACAGACGCATCCATAGCTAACAAATAGAACATCTTTAAAGCTTATTTTTGATCACAGAGACAGAAGATTTTATTCGTATTTACATCTGGCAGTATCTGCCTAACTTGGGCTGTACTTGATTGAATTTTGTCAAACCTCTAGTTAATGCCAAAAAACAGTCCACCACTGCAGTGGACCTGCTTACCTGTGGCCTCATGCTGTGAGGAATGCCGCCAAGCACCAGGGAACGCAGACGGTCTGAACGTGGCAGGACAGGATCGATAAGATCCCAAGTCAGATCACCCACTGTGTGGTTGTGGGTGAACTCCAGGTGGGCTTGCCAGCGCAGTCGCTGCTGGGGGTCTTCACGCTGAGGTGAGCCCTCAGTGCCCAGCCAGGACTTGGTCTCCCCACTCTCTGAGAGAGGAAGAGGTAATAAGACCAGCTTTAGAAGTGTCTGTTCTTTTAAATTACAATCACAACGATGGTTGGTCCTGTGGTGCAACCTCTTTAAGGAAAGTAGAATACTGAAAACAATTAAAAAAAGATTTAAATTATTGTGTAAACAAGCATCCCAGAGACAACAAAGGAAGAGTTTCTCTTTTTATAAAGAAACAAACAAAAAAACAACAGCAGCACATGCAGAAGCTATTAAATGACAATAACAACTATCACAAATCCAAATGTTCCCTATTGGAACACATAATGTGTTAACTATTAAGCAGACACGTCTGAATCAGATTACAGAAGTTGTCCAAAACACATTTTCCATTCATCAACATGGGAAAAAGTGGTGAAAGAACAACTCTGAGATCACATGGACTTGATCTTTGTTCATAATGTGCTCATTATGCCCACATACAAAGATTTAATTCTTCTCAATACTAATTCAGTTGTACTGTTGAAGGGAAAAAAGTGAGATGGAGAGAAAAATGTAAGTATTGTGTGAGGAAAAAATTACCCTCTGTGTCTACTCTGAAGCCAAACTCATCGTACTGTAGTTCAGGCTGGTCTGCAGGCTCTTTCTGCAAAGACAAAAATTTTAACATTAGCTCTCAACTCACTGCAGAATAAACATAAAAAGTGACACATGTGGCTCAAGATGGCTACAGGTCAACGACATAATTAAAATGTTACTGAGTAGCAGAGCAAAAAAAGCCATCTGTACCCGAGATAGTACGCAGAAATGACACATTGCAAGCAAACAGTGGATCTGACAGAACTGTGGCCACAATTCAACTCCTGCAGGGAAGTCCATTTCACACCAAGTTGGACCACAGTTTACAAAAAAAGAACATAATGTTTTAATAATAAAAAAAAAAAGATTAAAAAGAAACATGCAAATGAGACCATACAATCATTAGGGACACAGTAATAACATATCGTGTTTAAAAACATAGTAATTTCCTCATAGATGTCTATAGTATCTTAACTCCTTTTTCTCTGCAGTCAGAGGAGCAGCCTTGTTGGGTTTTAGAAGAGGGGAGGCTATTTCCTCAATGACTTCATATTTTTAGTCATAAAGACTATTATTTCTAACATTTTATCTATTGTTAAGTGTGGTTTTATCCATTTTGTCCTGGATTACAGATGTGTTACAGCGTATTGTCTGTAAACTGTCAATTTTTTCGGACTACTTTTAAAATCACTTTCTTACTTGATGGTACTTGGCCAAAATGTCCTGGGGCCACATGCTCGGGGTGAGAGCAGAAAACGGTCCACCGGGAGCTGGTGTGTAGGTGCCTAGCACAGAAAAAATGAGTTTATACCAGAAACACAATAAACTGTAAAAAAAAAAAAAAAAAAAAGGAAAAATAAAAAATAAACAGAAAAACATATCCATTTTATCCACTAAAAATAAAAATGATCAAATTATTACCAGACATTTTGTTGACTGAGTTAATGGTATAAATATGGAGAGATTGTGGTTACTCTGGAGAAAGCCCATCAGCTGACACACACTCTGTAATTAGAGAGAGAGGAGGGAAAAAAAACACATCAAAAGTTAGATTTTTCAATCATCTAAACAGCAAAAATATCCATCCTTAAAATGAGAATTACAATAAACCCCAGACTGCTGTAGCTGTTTCTAGGTTAAAATGACACAGGACTGTACCATCCATCCATTTTCTATACCGCTTATTCCAGTTCATGGTCGCGGGGAAGCTGGAGCATATTCCAGCAATTAGCAGTACACCCCGACAGGTTGCCAGTCTATCACAGGGCCAACATAGAAAGACAAATAACCACTCACACTCACTCCCAGGGACAATTTAAGAGTGACACAGGACTGTACCAAAGATAAAAAAAAAAAAAAAAAACAAAATAAATAAATAAAAACATCTTTAACTGCAATCAGCTCACCACTAAGTTAATTGCTACAAAAAGCACTGCGATTTACTCGTCTTAAGTCATATGCAGCATTTAAAATCCTTTTTTTTTTTTTTACATAGTCTTGCATCTCTCAGCTGCTTTTGTTTATACCAATTTCAATTATCTTTAAAACTTGCTTAACTTGCTAAACTCTAACGCTATTCCTAAATAGTAGCACAGTACCTTACCACTGAAGAAAGATTGTCCAGTCTCTAAATAAACGGCTGTGTAACAAAGCAATGCTTCTTCCTCTGGCGTCACTTGAAGTAGATTCAGGAGGTTCTGTATTATTATATTAAGGGTGGAAAAAAAAAAAAAAAAAAAAAGTTGTTGAAAGAGAAAGGATATCATTGTGTCTTTTCTCATGGCCATAAAACTGATGTACTTACCAGAGGCTAATTATCTACTTTGTGTACATGCTCTGCTTTTAAAAAGAACCAGTTTCCTCATATTATGTGAGAACACTGTCAAAAATTTGTGACTAAAAATCCACTGAGCCAAAATGTGCTAATTGCACACAATAAAATGTACTACTGCACCAGGAGCTACATTACAGTGCTGGGTCTTTGGCAGAAACAGAATCTTACTAATCTCAGTTCCCATCCATCAAACGCAGATATCTCACTATTACAGAAACCAAAATCTCTGTAAAAGGGAAGTGGTCATGCTGTGAATGAAAGTATACGGTTTACCCAGGGGAGGGGACAATATTTGACATATAAACACAGTTAAAGCACACACCAACATAGATGCAACAGAAGCTCAAGTGTAACCTGGAAAAGAGGCTCACCAGCATGCAAACACCCTGCCAAAATGATTCATTCCAGCAGCAGGCTTGCAGCATTTGAAGGGGGATTTAGGACTTAAAGAGAGATGAGAAATCAATTTGAGGTCGGGAGGATGGCCAAGTGCTTTCAGGGAAGCTCTGTTTGTAACTCTGGGGAGTACTGGGATTTTAGAGCTGCTCCCTTACAAGAATATTAACAGTTTAATCACAAGCCAAGAAAACCAACACCATAGAACTCCTGCAAACTGCTGCTGGTATTGATGGTCTGACTGTGAATACCAAAAAAAAAGAAAAGTGCCAGGTTAAACCTGAGACATTTCATCCCATTTCATTATTTCTTTCTCCTGAATCCTTATTCAAATTAACACTTCAGATTCTTGGGTCAGCCTAAAAGTGATTCAAAGATCTTAATGGAGCAAAGCCAGGCTAAGGGGGGGGACCAAAAAATTGGAAACTGGGGCAACCCTTTTTGGGTGGCTGTTTAATAGAGGTTCCTCACTGGCAAGCGCCATATGGCTGTGCCTTGGCTTTGAGACTCAATCCAAAGAAGCCACAAGAAATTACACTCACCACCTGCTGAGAGGAAAATGAAGTCAGGGACTGTATGAGTTGGGTGGAGGATAAGGGTAAATGCCTGAGTGTGCAAATTCCCAGTGATACCCAACTATATCCAGTGGGGAACCCAACTAGATATAATTGCTTTTGAACCTAACTAGATACAGTTGGGTTCACCCTCATGCACTTGATACTGTAACCAAACCTCTGAAGAGGGGCTAGAGACATTTTTCTCTCTGGATAAAACCAAGGGGAGAAGTGTCCACGTAAAAATATTCACACGCCCTCTCTGATGTGTCAATGTTGGAGTTCTACTCCGGTCCTCGGGGGTTGCAATCCTGCAGGTTTTTGTTGTTTCCCTGCTACAAAACCCTGATTTAAATCAAATGGATCCAACAGCTTCTTGTCAGCTTCTTAACAATGACACATTCATTTCGGTAAGGTGTGTTTGAGTAAGGAAACAACCTGCAAATTAAAGCTGCAAGCAGCGTTGGAGGCCCTCGCACCTCTGGCGCCGCTTCGGCCTATTGTACCGCCCCATCAGCCAGCAGCCTCCCTCCAGCGGAACAGGAAACTATTTTAATCATGATGCTGCAAGAATTCAGTTCTATTTTCAACCATGAGTTCATGCAGGATGATATTAATGAGTCTGAATTGGTTTTACAGATAATAAAGGGTTAAAATGGTGGGACTTCCTATTCCCAGGGGGCGCGGCTATGGCGTTGACAACATCAGGACTCGACGAGGCTTTTTTGTATTTCCTGGCATGTTAAATAAATATGCTACATTTCATCAATGTTAGTCAAAGCAGTGGTTGGAGCTGATAGATTTAATATTTATAGATGGCGCTATAGAGCCACATAACCAGCATATGTCCATTTGAATCAGATACAGGTCTGACCACTGTCCTCCCTGCCGACTTTTGTGGAGATCGGGAGTACATTGGGTCAGTTACAAGTACTTCCTGTTTCATGGCGGTGGACGCCATTCGCCATGGTTTTACTTAGCGAAGGAACTTGAGGGCTTTTTTCTGTAGTATCATGAAAGGGTTTGACCTTATCTGAAGCACTTTAGAATGTGTGAGACTCATTCCTGAAGAAAGGGACCCGCGTGTCTGAAAGGGGCATTTCCTGTTTCAAGTGGGCAGGGCTTAGGTCAAGACCAGAAGTAGTTGTATGTATCTGTTCAGGAGCAGACCCTGATTAATCACTGTAAGTGTGATGGTGATTGGATGAAAATTGAGGGATTTATACTGATTAATGATGTCATGGCGTCTTATCCAAGCTTGTCATGGCACCATGGTCTCGCCATGCAGCGCTGAGCAATGTCCCGGTGACAACATCTTCACATGTAGATGTGGTCGGCATGGAACTTAAGTGAAACATGGGCAGATTGGTGCAGACTGAGTGTTGTATGTCAGAAATAATGGATTCCATGCTTGATGGCGAAACATCAAAACTTGATGAGGCGCCGCTGCTGAACGCCACCTCCTATTAGAAAATTTTCAATAACTTTTAACCACACATGCCTCTGGAGTGTTCAGACTGAGTTTGACGTAAATACGATAAAATCTGTAGGAGGAGTTCGTTCAAATGCAAGGCAAAGAAACATGCAAAAATGACCCCAAAAATGACACTTTTTTCAAAATGGCCGACTTCCTGTTGAAGATATCATATAGGTCCAAGAGGCTTTTTTGTACATCCTTCCAAGTTCTATCAATATACCGGATTTCAGCCATATCGGTCTATGTAGTTGGCAGATATGATCAATTAAATATTTGTAGGGGGCGCTATAGAGCCATATTGCAATTTTTGCAGCATATGTCAATGAGGCTGACTTCCCGGCGTGACTGCGGTCCTCTCTGCCGAGTTTGGTGGAGATCAACGTTACAATGGGTCAGTTACAAGTACTTCCTGTTTGATGGCGTCGGACCACTATTCGCCATGGTTACGTTTGGCAAAGGAACTTGAGATTTTTATTGTGGTATCATGAAAGGGTCTGACCTGTTGTGAAGCACTTTCAAGTGTGTAAGTGTCATTCCTGAGGAGATGGACCCCGGCGTCTGACAAAAAGCACTTCCTGTTGGAAGTGGGCGGGGCTTAGGGCTGGGCCGGTATTGGTCATATGGATCTGTTCAGGGCCGGATCCTGATTAATCCCTGCAAGTCTGATGGGGATTGGATCAAAATTGAGGGATTTATAGTGATTAATGATGTCATGGCGTCTTATCGAAGTTCGCCATGGCGCCACGGTCTCGCCCTGCAACATAGAGCAACAGTTTTCACTGGATATCATCACCAACTTGTTTTGTACTGTCTGACCCAGTTTGGACCTGGTTGTGTCCAAAACGTTAGATAAGGTGGTCTTCGAGTAAAAACCATGACTTCCTGTCACCAGGGGGCGTGGCCAATTCATAACCCAAATTTTGACATGTAGTTTTGTTCAGGATGGGACTGGCATCATACATGGCCATTTTGGTTCAGATATATTGTTTTATGTGGAAGTTATATCACTTTCGTTCTTCATGGCGAGACGTCAAACTTTGAGGCCCCACCCCCTCCATGCCCTTTCTCCTATTAGAAAACTTTCAATAACTTTTAAAGAGACATGTCTTCTGGACATCCTGAGCTATTTTGGTAGCGGTACGAAGAAATCTCTGGGAGGAGATAGATTTTGAAAATGTCAGTAAAACGCCAAAATGGCGACTTTGACCCAAAATGGCCGACTTCCTGTTGGTTTTAGGCTGTTACTCCAAGAGGATTTTTTGTTCGCCCAAACATTTGGAATACATGTAGCGATTTTCATAAAGATTGATGAGGTGCAGTGGCGGGGCATCATAAATAGGTGGCGCTCTCATTCAATTTTGCCCGAACAGTCCCGAGCACCACAAAATACGTAAATTTACACATTCCCTTGGGGGGGTACGCAAAATTAGGCGCGTTTTCGTGCATGTTCAGGTCCCCTAAAATGCAATTTACTTTTGACAAGAAGAAGAAGAATAAGGAAGAAACGGAGCAATTACAATAGGCCTTCGCACCGCCTTCGGTGCTCGGGCCTAAATAGGGGCCCTAGAGGACCAGAGTTTGACGCCTGTGAGCGAGAGGATCGCCCTCTTGTGGCTATGAGCTGCAGGAAAGAAGTCTTTGACTACAGTCTGTGCTTTTCCACTGAACAACAATTCAGATTATCGGGCTTTATTGGAGATGTTGGGCGATGTTTTGGAAGAGATGCCCCCTTGGGCACACTGTTCTCCTGAGCGACATGAAGGGGAGCAACAGAAAGGAATGGCCTCTATGATCTAAACATAACTATGTTTTTTTCTTTTATTTTTTTTTTTTGTTATTTGACTTTTGTGCAAATGAATGCTGAAGATGGCTGTGAGCCAAAAGGCAAAGTTTTCCATTCATTGTCCCATCTACATTGCAATCCTTATCAATGGTCATGGGATTTGTGTACTGGCTTAAGGAATAAGACTGCACATACAAACAGGTGAAATGAGTTTCCATCTGAATATGGCCGGGCTAAACCTTAGAGACATGGGAAAAGCCAAACATCCAGGGATCCAGGGTAATCTTGAATTATATCCACCTTCTTGGCATTTAAGAACTCAGCTAAGACAGTTCAGGCTTTTGATTATGATGCTTCCTGGTTGCCTTCCTTTGGAAGTTTTTCCATGCATGTCTTAGTGGGAGAAGACCTTGAGACAGACCCAGAAAAAATCCATTGATAGAATAACCTGGTCTTTCAGTATATTCAGGTAGTCAGCGGAACTAATTCTTTGGGTTCATAATATTGCTAAACCTAGACCTAACCAAGTGCAGTTTTCTTCAGGTTACACAGCTGTTCACACTGTGTGTGTGGAAATGCTCTTACTTTTACTCTTAAGCAAAGTCGTGAGTTCTATTTTCTTTCTTTTTTTTTTTTTCTTCAATCTTTGATTTCCCTAAAAGTTTAAACGATCATCCGATTACAATTATTCAAGACTTTTTTTTTCCTGACAAAATTCATTGCTGGAGGATGATGGTTCCTTACTACCCTTCCTGGTTTTAAAAATGCATTGTATAGTTCTTAATCAAATTTGAGTAGTTTCAGCAGCCTCCTTATATGTTTTATTTGCTTGATGCATGCAAATATATTTGACCCTTCTGAAACAGATTGACATCCTCTTTTTGGACCGTAGGATGTGTAGTTGTTTAAGAAATGAAAAGCTACAGATTGCAAGAGTTTGGGGTTAAATAACTTGCCAGCTGAAACCTAACCATCCATGCAGTAATTATTAAATGGGAGGCTCTAACCTATTTTTCTTTTCTAAATTAAGGTGATGACTTCTTTTTTGGGCAGGCAATGTAAATGAAAACCTTTACGTACATACAAGACTGAGTTTTTAAATACTGCCTAATTGTTTTTTAACATCACATAGAATTGACAAATAAGAGATTAGAAAGCAATTAAAGCATACAAATCAATTTACATTACTGCACCCAACTCCAAAAATATAAATTACCCTATAAACAAGAACTAATATGCAAGGAACATATATTATATTTAAAAAAAAAGACCTATGAAACATGTCATTAAATGGAACTGAAAAATCTCCCTTTGTACCACTTGTTGTTCCACTACTTGAAACTACATAAGAACATGTAAATATATATATATATACTTGTGTTCTCCCAATGATGTAAATCTTGGACCTGACATTTTAATGCTGAAATCAATTCTAGGAAGAATATCAAAGTCAACAAAAACACAAGAAAAATCTCAATTATACAGGTGCGGCAGTGCTCACCTGTGTTTGCACTTAGTGGTCAACACCCTGCTGCACCAACAGCAGTAACATCCTGCTTTACAGAGAAGACTTAACTGTGCACTGCAAAACATCCTTTTACTTCACTAAAGAAAATTATTATATTAAATCATGGAGTCTGATGCTCGAAATGTCTCTTTCAATGAGCACTACCCCACTTCCTCCTAATACACATCACCTGTTTCTCAAGAGTAGCCACAACATTGGTGAGGCATTTATCTTTCATACACAAATTGCCACGTGTATTAAGTAAGCATAGTAATATGAGAAGAATGCAACTTCCTAGAGCTCAGGGGAATATGACAGCGCAGTAGAGATAATTCTGGTACATTTGCAGAACGAAAGCTTTATTATCAAAATGCCATAAGGACACATATGTAAAGCAACAAGTTCCCCTTTTAAATGTTCTTTAGTGTAGTAAAAGGAAGTTTTGCTATGCACAACTAACAGTCTTGTCATATACATATATATATATATATATAGATATATATATATATATGTGTGTGTGTGTGTGTGTGTGTGTGTGTGTGTGTGTATGTGTTATTTATTATTCTTTCGTTAAGGGTTTATACAAATTTCGAAAAGGCTAACGTCAAATTTACACGTGATGCAAACAATCTGTCACACGAGAGTTTAAAGTACTTTTTGCATAATACAAACCACAACATCAAACAGCTGTTAAATTAAACTGCAGTGACGTGATAAACGTGACAGTAAGCCACAACGGAAGTCAGATGCTGTACGACAACACTGCATTTTAAATTCTAGTCCCACACATTTAATTCGCCATTTATTTACAAATGACGCCAGCTAGAAAAAACACTGAGCGCAAAAGTAAGCTATGCCGTCCATATGACAAAACTCTATTAACATAGGGATATGCGGTCTTATTTCCACTCTCAGATGTTAGCTAAAAGCTAAGTGTAGCTTGTAGCGCTAACAGTTATTTGCAACGCTATGACAGGGCTTGCTCATATTACTTACCGTGACATTATTCCAGTGAAAGCACAAGGGTTTGGTTTATAGTGACGATACCTTCTGTCCTTGGAATAATGATAAACACCATATACTACGTCATTACTCGCCTCGTATTTATGACTTATCTCTAGGTTGTGCACCTGCTAGATGCGACTTGTGGCTCCGGTGTATACTTACGCCCATAGATATTTGCGTATGCTTACGCCCCCAAAGGCTTTCCACGTTCCTTTTCCACCCTGACAAGAAGTTCCAGAACCCGGAACTTCACAGCTTAGTAAACTATATCCTTCCGCGAGGATAACTGACGTAGGCACTCGACGTGGCGCTGGTTTGTTCCATTCATTCATTATTGTCTCGGTCGTCATTCACGGCACTTTAGAAATAAACTAGTTCCGTTAAACAGCGGAACTTGCATATTATATACAATTTGTTAGGGATGGTTTGTCGATGGTTGTGTGTTAGTGTATACTTTATTTCTATAATTTCAACATTAAGTTTAGCTTCTTTACATTTATTTACTATTGTGCCCCTTCTTTGTATCATCTCTTTTAATCTTGCTAGAGAAATTGTGATTAATATTGTCCGAAAAAAGAAAAGGAACAGTAAAAAGGCCAACATTTTGTTAAAATATTTATTAATCCAGTTTCCTGACTGACAATTTATGGTTGTTTTACAGTTTTACAGTGGTTTTCTTTGTAAAAAATAATTTATATAGCTACTGGCTCTTGGGTTGTTCCCTTATGAATTTTCATAATTTGATGAGTTATACTGAGATTGAATCAGCTCTATCCTCAGTTTAGAAGCCTAATTTTGTTTTTATTACTAAAAAATGTCACATGCACAGTGAGACCTCTTGACATTGGCACACTTTTCAAATATGTTTTATTCATTAATGAATCTTATGATATAGTTTTGTTTAATAACTTATAAAATGACCATGATTAGTTGTGTGGACCCAGTACAAACTGGCCTATATGTTATCTGAGCTTATCAAATGGAAAGCAAATAGGAATTGGACCCAAATGATTCACCAATTTATCACTGTGGACATTCATGCATAATAGAAGGCAATACTAGGATGCTGCATCTGAAAATTTTGCACAGCAAAAGGCAGCATTTGAATTTCCCGTTAAGTCCCAGCTGAGGACCTTCATATGCTAATCACATTGTGTCTTGCTCTGGCATTATTCATTGCATTTATGCAACACTTTACCATTTATTTCTAATAATTCCTCTCCTGTTTTCTTTTGCTGAATTTCACCTTTTTCTGTCTTTTTTGTTTTGGACATGTGTACATCTAGTGAAAACTTACTTGTTCCTCTGAAGAAAAAAACAAAACAAAAACAAAAACATATGCCTTCCTTTCAGTCCTTCTCTCCTTCAAATCATCTTCCCCTTTACTTCTGTCTGCTGACACATCAGTATGACACTACTCTCTTTCTAACCCTCTTGCAAAGCTTGCATGCTCAGTCTGCCGCACCATGCCAGAATGACTCACATCATTAAAAAAGCTGAAGCCATCGACCTTGCCCACAGCTTGCTGCCCAGCGCCTAAACAGTTCATTCCCCAGACATGTCAAAGCAATGTGGGTGTGGCTCAGATGTATTCTGCCATGTCTTTCCCCCTATTCCACCTCTGTTAGTGCTCATCTGTCTGGCAGTCTTTGCCATCCTTCTTTTTTTAATACATACAGAATCATGTGCCCTGTCAAGCAAGCCCTGAATCTTACACTGCGGTTACCATGACGTCAGGCAGAGGCAGAGAGAGGCGGAGAGAGATGCCAAGGGAGGAATGAGGAGACAGACAGAGATCGAGAAATATATAAGGTGGGAGAATACATGGGGGAGGAACGTGGGGGAAGAGAGATGATGTTGCCATAAGGGAGGTATAAAAATACAGGAGGATGACAAAAAGATTCAGCTAACGAGATGTGTGTCTGTATGCTTGTGTGAGTGACTGAGGCAAGAGAAAAGGGAATGATTAAGGGAACAGGTAAAGCAAAGAGTACAAAGAGAAAGCTGTGGAAAATACATGAAGAGGAATAAGAAAGAATGTGTGGGCTGAAAAAAGCATTTTTTGGGGAGGCAAATGTTAAAAAAACACAGTCTTGTACTAGTGGGTGGAATTTTAGACAATTCAAAAGCTTGTACACACATATACAGGAACACAAAGGTTATCAATCTCTTTGTTGGATCACATAAAAGACTTTGGTGAACCAGATGAATCAGTATGTTACTGAAAATATGAGTAAAAACAAGTACTTGTTCACACTAGATCAGTTTGCTGCAGTCTTGCAGTTATTTTTCAGGACAGAAGATAGCAGTGTTGCATTGCATGAGGCCGTAAACATGTAACTATGCATGTGGGCTATATTTAAGTAGATTAGACCATAAAAGCAAATGCATGCACATCCCTTTATATGCACATTGATGTAAACATGATAGACCTGTGCCAGTGTGGCATTCATGCTCATCAGTTTATGTGTTTGAATTTGTAAATGCAACACTTGTCTATCCAATTTCACATGTATATTTCATATAATTACAATGGGTGTGCACCTTTATATACACTTTTTAAAACTTGCATTCATTTGCAGATAACCTTAAACCATTAATCCACAACATACATAAATCTACATGCCTCTGCTGTCATACTGGACCTGCACAGGGCAAATTCTAAGCTCATTGAACAAGTTCATGTAACTTGCTTGGCGTGGCCTTTCCCTTTGACATAATTTAGTTCATGTATGCAAATAAGGTCAGGATAGACCAGGTCAGGTTGGGTGTCTGGGGTTGGATTACAAGTCTTTTACATGGCTGTTTACCCTGTTCTCAGAAGGCTTCTCCTGTGATGAGGATTGAAGTTAAAGGGTAAGGGGCTCTGTGGCTACACACTGCATTGGTAAGTCATTTCTCTTGGGTGTTGTAATGAGAGTGGTATTTACGACTGTGGTTTCAAAACTATACTGAATGTCAGGTGAAACATGCAGCAAAAAAAGGTAATTTAGAAAAAGATAATTTATACCGGTATTAAAAAAAAAAAAAAAAAAAAAAGATCTGTTCTAAAAATCATGTTCCTGGCAGTCTTTTGTCTTGTTTCTGGGCTCTTTGAAAGCGTAAAACGATATTTTCTATAGAGAGGCTTAAATGAATGATGGAGGTCTATATGAATCTTACATTTCAATCTGACAATCTGACATATTTTTGCCCGGTTGGTCACACCATCTGTCACCCAGTGGTCTTTGTCTGATCAAAAAGAAACCCTTGCAACTGCAAGGGTCAGATAATGCTGGATGGAAACAGAGGCAAGAATGTAGCTTGTTTCCTTTTCTTTGTTTTTTTTTTTCAATGTGGGGTATAAAATACAAAGCTAAAGAAGGGAGGATAGCAATCATGATGCTGCAGCATAATTTCACAGAAGCATATAAAATACTATTGGTGTGACGATACAAGCCAGCTCAATCAATACGTAACTGCCATAAAAGGACTCTCCATCTTTGTAATAATAATAAAAAAAATGTTGTGTGATGTCCTTTACAATATTCTGATGGTACCTTGTAAAGTGTTAACAAAAACCATAGACACTGAATCCAACAGCAGCGAACATGTAAGACGCACGTTCCAACATGCTATTGCCATAGTGATGTGCTGCATGTGCAGCACTTACGCTGCTTGATTCTGTCCTTCTGCTGTGGTCATGTGGTAAGAAGAGTAGCCATTAGTAAACTTTGTGATAGCCACAGATGAATGGATGATGCTGCAACATAAATCCCTTTAACCTCCTATCACTCTTTTTATATGTGCTGTGTGACCTTGAGAATAATTCTCATTAACGTGCTAATCCGTAGTGTGTTTGTGTATCTGTGTAATAGTCTATGTGTGTGTATGTTCAGATTAAGTCACAGCTGACAAAAATGTAAAAAAGCAGTGAATTTTTTTCTTTTGAACATATTTCTTGGGTTCATTTTATAAACTACTGAACTTTTCTTCGGCCAGATCTATAGTTTCAGTGTTCATTTCCAACTAATACTGGTGACTTTCTCTGACTGCCGAAATAACACAATGAGGCCAATTTCCTGAAGTATAGATTGTAAGGACTCTTATGGGGTTTTTTTTTTTATCTAAATCTTAAGTTTCAGTACTTGATAAAAGAGGTTTTATAGAGACGTTTGAAAAAAAAAAATAACAAAAGATTCAGCATAGATTGTGACTTGCTGTAAGTTTACATGTTAATGTGTAGGTGGGCACATCTAGGAGGTTTATATCTGTGGCTAAGTGCTTCCTAAGAGGATATAAGAGCAGTGTGTCCTTGATCGTAATGCTGACTTACATCATAGTTGTAATAATAATGGGTGCGCAGACTCTTCGGCATTGACAGTAATGGCTGTAACCAAACAATCAGTTTGTAAAGAGAGCCTGATATGTAAAGTTAATGCGTAAAAAGCTGAGAATGTGTATGACTATCATTCAATGAAGCTGTTATATGCTAAATTACTAAATGCACATCTCAGTGCATTGATGCATCTGTAATGAACAGACTGTCTTTTGTCAAGGTGTCAAAATGTCATATCCAGAGGTGTTTTAAAGTTTTTGAACCTTTCTGTAGTTATTAAACCTGGCCGAAAATGTTATAAAATACTATAATACATGAAGAGCCTTCTTTTCATCTGTAACAATTACCCATTATTTGTGTCTGAGTGATGTTTGGTGATTTCAGATGTTGAATCAATGCTATAGACAAATGCACTGCCTTGAGGAGGATATCTTTGCCATCCATGCACAAAAGCTCCCACAGTTTCATATGTATTGCAGTCTATATGCAAACCATGTCTATTTAATGATTTACCTGTCAGCTATCAAATGGGAGTGCTTCACTAATTAACATGGGTTTTTAGCTAAAATAACCACTTACTGGCTTCTCTCCTAAGCACTAAATTAATCCTTAGAACTACATCTAGGAGAAAATCTTTTTTACACAGCTTTCTTGTCTGTTGACTTTTCCCTTGAAACAATCCCGGTAATAATACAACATCATAAATAATAATTTGCTATTTAGATGGTTAATACATCCATCTAATCCTTCCGCTTTCCTTGTAGTAATGATTATGGATACAAATGTTCATAACTTGAACATCACTCCAATGTCTGAAAAAAATAAAATCTTCTGCAGCACCACTGCAGATAAAAATCAGCAAGAACACTCAGCAGTGAAATTCACTGATACTATAAATGGATTCCTGCAATCCTGTTACACATCAGATGATAGAGACAGTCTTTCCCCCTTTATGTCAACACTTCCTGTTGATAAACACTGCAGGTTCTTTGTATGTCTATCCAAGAGGTCACAGCCATAAACACACTGAGCACTTTACTTGGAACACCATAAATGGGTAAACTAAATGGGTGAGAGTCCTCCTCTGCTCTCAGAACTGCCTCAGTTCAATTCATGTTGACATGAGTGCAACAGATCATTTTTGCAGACTTGTGCACATCCATGCTGCAAATCTGCAGTTCAACCACATCAAAGGTGATGTACTGAATGCTGATCTACTAATTAGGTCCAGTTCATGGAAGCTGACTCCCTGCAACGATCACATAACCAGTTTGATAAGATTTTGTTGCTGTGCTGCACAGGGCATTGCCAGTTAAGGTACCCATTTTATGTCAAATTCTACGCCCTGCTCAACTATCTGAGATTTAATGGACTTGTGGGTAAGCTTGTACCCTCTGCAGCTGCATGACAGTATGCATTGTGCATTCTGAGATTCTTCTCTCTTTTTTTGGTTCCCAGTTGTTTGTTGGTCTCTTCTGAACTCCACAACACATAAATAAATGTATAGCTTTTGCTTGCTAGATCTGTTTTGTTTGTTTTTTATTGTCATTATAAATAGACTCAATAGACATTGTAGGGCTTGAAAATCCCTGGGAAAAAAGTGATGACTCAAGTGTTTTTCCATAGTTAAAATTACTAAAGATATTTTTTTCCCATTTTGTTGTGTGATATTAACATTAACTGAATTTCCTGACTTAACTACACACAATTTTATGAATCCCACTGATTCCATGAAGAAGCATCTGCTAAGGCGTTCTGTTTTTAGTGACTGTTGAGCATCCATCTGTCAACCACATAAAAAAATTAATAACAAAATAAAAGGACTTATAGCTAACATATAATCCAGGTGTGAGAACAACAACAAAGAATTCAAGGTATTGATTTTGCCTCAAAATTCCCTCAATCTAAATCTTGTGCATCTCTGAGAACTATTACTGAAGACTGTTTACTGGAAAATACAAATCCAAACCACTGAGCTCTCTCTTTGCATTTTACAGGACTTGTTTAATCCAAAAAGACACATTTAGAGGTCTTTTGCAGTCCAGGTCATTATGAGCTGAATCAGTTCCGGTGACATACATCAGGAGTTTTTAATGTCGCTGATCTTCTTAGTGGGAGTGTAGGAGCAAAGCACATTTTCAGTCTCAAATAAAAACAGTTTTTTGATTGGCCCTTGATGAACTCATTAAAAGTCTGCTCCACTACAAGACAGAAGAAGAAGCCAGAGTTATGGAAATTCAACACTAAATAGTATGAAGTACAGAAACATAACTAAAAAAAGAGAACAATACAAAATAATAAAATAAGGCTCTTAAAAGCAATTTTATGCAACAAAGATTTTCTATAAACCCTGGATGCGATGTGGATGCTAATACTGATTGAAATGTTACTACTGAGACTTCATTAAAACCTTGTGTGAGTAAAAACATCCCAGTGGGTGTCTGAACCAATAAAAACCAGTAATACTTCAGGATTTCAATAACTCTGCCTGCAGGTAAAGTTAAATTCAACCGAGCGAGTTTAAAACATTAAATGAAATACCTTTATCTTGATGAACATTTACTGACAGTCACAAACATGGAAATGCACGGCATATGTGCCTCTCAGCACGTTTATACACCATCCATGTCTAAGAGAATAAGCACATTTGTGGCCTGAATTAATTTTCTTTTTGACATTATGATAATATAATTTTATGCATGCAGTGTATTTAATAAAGGCTTCCCGTTGAATTTATGCTCAAATAACAGTTTAAACCTTGTACATATCCACAAGTTAGGCTGCTGTACATTCAAATCTTGTTGGCAGTGCTTCTCTGGATAACTTTACCTTTTAATTTGAAAGTTTTTTCCCTTTAGCATGCTATCCTGTCTTAATTTTTCAGTGGATGTTTGCAAAAAAGTGAGAGACATGTGGGTGGCCAGTTCTCATTCATATCATTAAAGTAGCAGATGGAACAGCTTGATAGAAAAAGATTATTATAAAATGTCCAGTCTTCAGTCTTCCTGTATTCAGGGTGTGATGGAAAGACTTCAACCACATGTAAAGGAACAAGAGAAGATTTTTACAGTGTAATTTAAGAGGAATGAACTCTGTGTTACAACAGGTCAAAGTATCTTTTCACTGTGCTTTTACTAATTTTGCACATCTCTATGCATCCATTTTTATTTGTGTATGTGTGTAACAGAAACATGAAAATGAATTTAGAGAAATTCATTTAATGCTGGGAAGTCTTGAATACTAATATCATTGTCACTGTGTGCAGACCTGACATCACTGTCTGATGGATGGGTGCCATTGTGGATGCAAGTCTTATTTTGTGTTTGTCTCAGCCACTCATTTTAAGATTTTAGAGGTAAAATAAAAACAAGCCTAAATATCCACTCTAAAAAAAAATAGTTTCATTGCTAAAGAAAACAATTTTCAGTCTTTTATAGATGTTGTTGCTGTCTCAGAACTAACAGCAGATTAGATGTCACTATATAAGTATATTAAAATCAGATCAGCTCAGATGTTAAAATGGGCTTATTATTTTTTTTTGTAGCTTTATCTTTTAGACAAAGTAAAGCCTTTTCTCTCTCTGAGATTTTTAAAAAAGTGATTCATGCCTTTATTTCCTACAAGCTTTGTTATTGCCATTTCTAGTCGATGGGTATAGTACAGTCTCTTTTTCTTCATATGCAACTGGTGAGAAATAAAAAGGCAGCAGCTTGTTTCTTATAGGATACAAAAAAGTATGATCATATAACACAGTGCTGGCATTACTCGGATTGGTTTCCTGTTCATTACAAACTTGGTCTCAAGATTTTATAGCTGGTTTTTAAGTATAAAAAAATGCAATGCAAGGATGGGTCATTTTTTTTTTTTTTTAAATGAGTAAACAAGCAGAGGCACTAAGCAGGAAAAGGGTGGTGCATGTTCTGGAAAACACAAAAAACAACAACAACAAAACCTGATTATTACAACCAAAGCCATCATCTGATATAAAACGTTAAACCACATTTGTAAAAACAAAAAGGAGATTATGATTTTTATTAAATAAATAACTGTTGATTTAGAGTTCTCTTATGGCTTTAATTACTGCTGTAAACATAACTGATAAAGGGAAAAGCATGCTTTGAGCCAGACCACATGTTTTATCCGTGTTTCTTCAGCATACCGGCTAATTAACTTACTACAATCATTACATCTAGTGGTTTTATAAAGTTCGCATGCTCTTTATAAAATGTAAACTGTGTGAAGAGACAAATATTATCCCCCATGTAGGCAGTGGGCCAGATGATGCTGTATGAATTCTGCATAATGATCAAGAATGTGATGTTGATTTAGAAACAACATTTAAAAGTACATTTGATGCTGCATTCATTTGCCCTTAGACCCAGGTAAATGCAAGTTTACACTGAATATTTGTCAGAGTTTTATTGTCTATTCTTGGAGTGGCACCTGGGCGGCCAGTCAGATTTTAGGGGTCGCCACCCCTCTAGCCCTAATTATTGTGGCTTTACCTTGTCATGAGGAACTTTTATATCTTTATGCTCCAGCTGGAGCATGGGGGTTGACTAATCTCATACTTTAAATTTGCCAAGGTTCATGTACAAAAATAGAGGTGACTTTACCTTTGTTGTGGCTTACAGACTCTCATACAAGAACGGATCAGTCCTGAGAAAATTTAGATATTTTACTGAAGAGTCACTTTTGCTCGTTAGCTTTCAATGTAGATAGAGCTCAACAACTTCATTGTATCCACTGAATTTTATTGTGTTCTGATTGTTTAACTACTATTAGTCTGTTTAATTACTTTATTGATTTCACCCAGTCAGTCTAATTGTGTTTTTGCTGTTTTATTGCTCCTGAGTTGTTGAACAGTACAGCACTTTGGTTTATTTTATGTTGTTTCAAAAGTGGTTCAGAAGTAAAATTGAAAGTGACATCATTAAATTATTTAAAGTGATATGCAGCAATGATTCTATCATCCATTCAAGCTCAGGCAGTTTTCTCTGTTGAACAAAAATGAACACTGGCTTGCCAAACTGCTGGAGCTGAGAGCAGAACATGCTGAGATATAAGAAGCAAGCATGGACTTATCTACTGCTCTGACCTCAATATACGAACATGAAAAACTGAGCTGATATTTGCAGGTAGGAAATAATTATCTTTTTTCTGAACAGTGCTTTCATGTTGGGAGCAAGCCTGCGCCTCAGCTCAGAGGTTTTATTTATTTTTATAATGCAGCGCATGCTGTGAAACATGTGACTGTTAGGAATTTTATGTGTACCATCCAGTCAACTATATATATAAAAAAAGTCACAAAGTCATTATTTTGGGCATCAACATTTTTTGTAATTTAAAAGAAAGTTGATTAAATTACTTGCCAGTATCCTTTGTATTGGATAGAATCATTAAAATATCAGAATTTACAATGATTATGAGAATAGTTCTCATAATCCTAATTTGAGAAACATTTTTTCATCAAAATAGGAGTTGGAGATAATCCTAATCTTCAGTATGTATTGCAGTTTTGAATATACTGTATGTGGTATGAACACAATGTTACTGTTAAGCTGGTATATTCCAGTAACTTTGTTATAGGCACAATAAATGATCTCAGTTTAGGGGCTATGTGCTTCTAAGGTAACAGAAATCGCTTTATTTACATGACACTAGAAATGTAAATGTTTTAAAAACCTGGTTTTGTCAGATTATTTGTAACATGTTCCTCTATGCTGAAATAATTCAAAATGGAAATTATCAAGGTAGGATAACACACACAAATAGGGTAATACAGCTGGAGGTAGACTAACTCCTGCATATGCACCCTCAGCCAAAGTTAAAAGGGCCTTGATCAGGGGTTGGCAAGTTTGGTTCTTGAGAGCCGCAGTCCTGCAAAATTCACTGTGCAGAACTAGATAAGCTGTACGATCTATTTAATTTGAAACAGGTGTGAAAGAGCAGAGAAACATCTCCAGGGTGAAATTGCCTATAAACATGATTGTCTAGATGCTTTGTGCAAGCTCCAAAGTTTCATAATTTTGCATCTTTTTGTAATACGGTGAAGTGTGAATAAATAATAATATAGCTAAATTTTAAATAAAGCTGTTTTCATATACATATCTTTTTTAAAAATTATTATTATACATATAAAACAGAAATTGAAACTGAAAATAAGGCCTATTCGGACTATGTCTGCAGTGCAAAATATTACCAGGATGTATTGTTTTCTAATAAAATACAGATTTAATAAAAACAGTGACTACAAAGCAAATGCAACCACACTTACATCCACAATGATATCCCAGGGAGAGAGTTAGAAGAGGTAGAATATCTAACATTTTTCACACATTTTTATAATGTTGCATTAGGCATGGAGGTGACAATAATAATACAATTAAATTAAACTTAACCACAGTTTGGAGCAGTTGTGCATGTAACTGTATCAGTTATGCATAAAAGTGCTTTACCTTTGCATATGTCGGTGAATCCATGTATAGGAGTAGGAAATTAAAAAAAATGTTACACCATTGCTGAGGTCTTTTAGTCTGTTAGAATCTAAGAGAAGAGACATGTTAAAATACATTTATCTTAATTTAAATACTTGCAAAAGCCTGCTATGTTTGGCCAGTGTTTCTCTTTTTTAAAAATCAAAGGATATTTTTCATGGGTGCACGTGCTACTTCGGTTGAATCAGATATTTCAGATTGTCCATTCACCACTCATCCTTGAAGCTACTGCACAGAAAATAAAATATTCACTTCATCTGCATTTTAATAAATAAATTTAGCATGTTGCATGCATGCAATTGCACATCTGACATTTGTGTACATATCCGCAGTCATGCATGTATAAAAGAATATTTACATTTCAAAGTGATGTGTGTAAAGAAAAACACCATTTCTAGAACATGGACGGCAACACAAAATGCATTTTAATTACAGCTTCATAGTCAGTGTGATACCTAAGCATGTGTAAAAGATAAGAAAAATATTTTACACTCCATATATTGTACTTGTAATAGCGGCAATAAAAGAGTCACTAATTATTGACACTCAGTTTGGTTTAATACAAATTTGTGACTAACTTATATTGGGTGTATATTTACATATTTGTAACATGGAGCAATAATGAAGCGGTTTGAATGATTAATGGATACATTTTCCATGGTAGCTATAACGTGTTTGACACTGTCTACACAAAATGTCATTTTTCTAATAACATTGCTGTCACTGTTCTGTCAGCCACTATCTCAACTAATTTTTCCCCTCCCCCTCTAATATTCAAATGTCTTTCATTCCTCATCGATTTGAATCCAGTCGGTATCACCTCTCTCTCAGCACAGATTCAAGTGTCATTCTCTCTGCCTCTTCTCTCTCACAGTCATTTGTCCACAGCCAATGCTGTCAATCCTTTCTCTTTCTGTCTTACACACATCTCAGCTCCTCTCATTCTCTGTTCACCCCCTCCCCAGCCACTTCTTTTTCTCAGCTTGCCAGCTCTGTATGCCCACTTTCTGTCCTCATCCTCTCTACCTGATAACAAGCAGGGTATCGTAATGCTATGCTTCACCAATTTCCCTCACTGCTGCACATGAAGAATGTGAATGGAGAACAAGGAGATACTCACACATGGAGGTAGTTCAACAGCATGTACACTATGTCCATGCACTGAAAACATATACATAAACACACACTTATGCTACATGCTAAAATTTATATGTAATTTGATCATTTATGATTCATTAGCCTTATAATGTAATTAATGTATTTTTCTTGCAAACGTCACTTTCAAGAGGCCTGCAGCTGCAGCTGCAGCTACATGGATATGAATAATGCCTTTATTCATACTCAGAACATTAAGTTATCTTACTTGCCAAGATCCTCATGATATGTTTTACATAACTAAAGATTGCTTTGTTTCCTCTTCTGTGTAAAGTCATGGGAAAATAAATATTTTATATAGATACAAGATGAACTTGGGTCTCTGTCCATTAGTATTAATAATAGTTCTGAGTTATAAGAATGCAGAGTTTAATATGCAACATTCCTTTCCTCTGCTTTTGGGGCAAACAGACAGATAAAATAATCAAATTTAAAAAGTTAAAAATGTTTGTGGATTTACATAACTCCAATTAGACCAGGCAGGAATAGTATTCATTTATCGAACTTGTCAAAACTTTTTCTTCAGCATTTCTTTTTGTGGTGGTCCATTTATTAATTTAATCAAGCACCTGAGACATTTTCAGACAGGTAAAACTGTAAAAAGAGGCTACCCTGTCAACGGTTATTCAGCCCCTACTAGTCAACAATATGTTTTTGTGGCCGCATTGTGTGCAGACTGTCAGTAAGCTGGAAAAGCCAAAGACAGTATTATTTTTTTGTCTGGTATCTGTCATAACTCAGGTGACTGGACTCAGTAAAACTCAAAATCCCAGGGATAGGTATAAGGTCTTTTATTGTACACAATGAATGAAATGAATGTGCAATCCGGTCTCTGTTTGGTCAGTTGTCTGTGGACACACGAGACCGGGGTTAGGAAGCAGGTAGAGTGAGATAATACTGAACGGGTGTAAAGGTTCACGTACCAGCTGATGTGATTCGAGCATTTGACTGAATGAGGACTCTGGAGGGGGTGGGGGGGTAAGGGAAGCCAGTCACAGACTGAGGGCAGGGGTACCGTGTATGGTAGACAGCGGTGGGGGTTTCCGTATATCTCCAATGGGGGAGAAAAGGTTAAGTCCGTCATCCAATATCCAATCCTGTTAACAAATCCAGAGGTCCGAGAGCCAGGCGATCCAGACACAATCACAGCAGAGTACCAGACAGGGAGCAGGCAGAGAAGAGAATCCAGGTTCAAAAATACAAGGTCGACAGTAGGCAGGCAGGAAAACAAAGGCTGAATACTTGCAGGGCAGAACCAAGATGATCTGGCACAGGAAGATTGTCACACACAGGTATATAAGGAGCCCAGCGCAGGTGGAGCGCATAAATAATCAGTGAGAGTGGAAGGAAGATGATTTGAGGGCAGCTGGGAAATCTGAGCACCATAAAACGGAACATGACAGTATCCCCCACACAAGGGTCGACTCATGACGACCCACTAGGCTGGGTAGGAAAGCACCGATGGAAGAGAGCCCGAAGTACAGGATCCACAACAAAGCGAGCAGGAATCCAGGAATGCTCCTCAACGCCATAACCCACCCAATCCACCAGGTACTGGAGGGAGCGACCAGAGCAACGGGAGCGCAGGATGCGGCGCACAGTATAGACCGGCCCACCACCCACAAACCGAGTGGGTGGAGGGGGTCTGGAGGTGGGCACCAATGGACAGGAGAGGAAGGGCTTGATCCGAAACGCATGGAAAGTGGGGTGGACCCTCATGGCCCTAGGGAGGCGAAGACACACGGCCGCCGGGTTGATCACCTTGGAGATGGGAAACGGCCCCACGAACCGAGGAGCTAACTTCCGACACTCCAAATCTAACAGCAGGTAACAGTGGCCAGCAAAACCCGCTGACCCACCCGGTAGGGAGGAGCTGCCCGGTGATGGCGGTTGGCCGCCGTCTGGTAGTGCTGGGAAGCCTGCAGAAGCGCAATGCACGCACGCCGCCAGATCCAGTGACAGCGGCAGATCACCGCTTGTGCAGATGGAACCCTGACCTCCTCCTGTGAAGAGAACAACGGAGGCTGGAACCCATTAACCACCTGGAAAGGGGAAAGCCCAGTGGCCGAGGAGGGCAACGAATTGTGCGCGTACGCCACACAGGACAGGTTGCTAGCCCAGGCAGAGGGTTCTCAGAACAAAGGCACTGGAGACAGGTTTCTAACATTTGATTGGTCCTCTCCGATTGACCGTCGAATTGGGGATGAAACCCAGAGGACAGACTGACTCGGATCCCCAGCAGGCAGCAGAACTTGGCCCAGACCTTAGAGACGAACAGGGGTCCCCGATCAGAAACCACATCCACCGGAATGCCATGTAAATGGAACACATGGGATGTGAGAAGGTCAGCTGTTTCCTTGGCTGTGGGCAGCTTAGGGAGAGCAATGAAGTGAGCCATCTTGGAAAACCTGTCGATGATGGTCAGGATAACGGTCATGTCATTGGAGGGGGGAAGACCTGTCACGAAATCCATGGTGATGTGAGACCAGGGTCGGTAAGGGATAGGCAAAGGATGCAGAAGACCAGCGGGACGTAATCGAGAAGATTTGGAACGTGCACAGACAGGACAGCCGGCTGCAAAATTCCGCACATCCTGACAGCAGGAGGGTCACCAAAACCTCTGAGACAATAGGTGATATGTGGGCGTAGCCAGGCGAGAAGAGTGGCAGAGTATTACAGCCTTGGTATGCAGGCAGGGAGGTACAAACAAACGTCCAGCGGGGCATCCACCAGGTATGACTGCATCTGCTTGGGCCTGACAGATCTCCTTGTCCAGCTGCACACAGTTTATGCCCAGACGGATGCGAGCGGGGGGGATGAAATCCCCGACCTTTTCAATATCTTCCTCCGGAGGAACGGCCTGATGGGAGAGAGCATCAGGTTTAACATTCTTGGATCCAGGACGGTAAGCAAGAGAGAAATCGAACCTGTTGAAGAATAACGCCCAACGGGCCTGGCGAGGTGTGAGTCTCTTGGCTGTCTGCAGATACTCCAGATTCTTATGATCAGTCCAGAGGAGGAATGGTTCAGCAGCGCCCTCCAGCCAGTGACGCCACTCCTGCAGTGCCAGCTTGACCGCCAGCAGTTCCCGATTCCCTATGTCGTAGATCCGCTCGGAGGGTGTCAGGGTTTTTGAGAAATACGCACAGGGATGCACTTTGGAGTCATCAGTGCTACGCTGGGAGAGAACCTCTCCTACACCAGAGTCAGAGGCGTCAACTTCCACGATGAACTGCTGAGAGGGATCAGGTGTGCGCAGAATGGGAGCCATGGTAAATTTCTGCTTGAGCTGGAGGAAGGCAGACTCAGCATCCTCAGTCCAGACGTAGGGCTTCTTAACAGAAGTCAACTGGTGAAGTGGAGAGGTTATGACACTGTAATTCTTAATAAATTTGCGGTAGAAGTTTGCGAACCCCAGAAACCTCAGGAGTTGTGTATGGTTGACAGGTGTTGGCCACTCACGCACAGCGGAGACCTTGGAGGGATCCATTTCCATGCCTCACGCCGAGATTATTCTTCCCAGGAACGAAATGGATGGGCGGTGAAACTTGCACTTCTCAGCTTTGACAAACAGATGATGCTGCAGGAGACGCTGCAAGACAGTATGTACATGGAATGTGTGTTCTTCGGAGTTGCGGGAGAAGATGAGGATGTCATCTAAGTAGACAAAAACAAATTTGTTCAACATGTCACATAGGACATCATTGACCAGGGCCTGGAAGACAGCGGGAGCGTTGGTCAGCCTGAAGGGCATTACCAGATACTCGTAGTGCCCATTAGGAGTGTTGAAAGCCGTCTTCCACTCATCTCCCTTGCGGATGCGAACCAGGTGATAGGCGTTGCGTAGATCCAGTTTGGTGAATATGGTTGCCTACTGTAAGAGATCTAAAGCAGTAGACATGAGAGGTAGTGGATAACGGTTCTTTATAGTGATGTCATTAAGCCCCCGGTAATCAACACACGGCCAAAGATAGCCTTCCTTCTTTTCCACAAAGAAGAATCCCGCCCCAGCTGGAGAGGAGGATGGACCGATAAGTTTGGTGGTGAGGGATTCCAAAATGTACTGTTCCATAGCTTTCTACTCGGGGGCAGACAGGGAAAACAGACTGCCTCTGGGAGGTGTGGTGCCAGGCAGGAGATCATTGGCACAATCATAGGGACGGTGTGGTGGTAAGGAGGTGGCTCTGCTCTTGCTAAATACCTCCTTTAGGTTGTGATACTGGTCTGGTACCTGCGAGAGACAGGGGTAACTGGCCTCTGTGGTTTCTGCTGACGTGTTGACTGAAGGGGGAAAAGAATGGAGACAAATAGTTAGACAGTTGGTGCCCCAATTAATTATTCTGCCATCCGGCCAGTCGATCTGAGGATTATGTAGCTGCAGTGAGGTGATGCCGAATATGACCGGGACCTGTGGTGAGTCAATGACAAGGAATTGGACGGTCTCGTGATGACAATTGTCAATAACCACTGGTACAGGTTCTGTTCTTAAAGTCACTTTGTGTAAAAGGTGGTCGTCTAAGGCTCGGACCTGTACTGGTTCAGGCAGGGGGGAGAAGAGGAGGCCCAGCTGTTCAGCCAGGTTCTTTTCCATGAACTCTGAACTGGAACTTGAGTCAATAAATACGGATAGTTTGTGTTCTTGACCTGCTGCAGTGACCTGTATGTGGAAAATGAGACGGGAGACAGATGGATCTAAAAGAGTTCGGCTCAGCAGGGTCCTCCCGACCCCTGCTGAGCCCTTCCTTTTACTGGACAGGAACGGACTACATGGCCTGGCTGGCCGCAGTATAAACAAAGTCTGTTGGTAATTCTCCGATCTCTCTCTGCTTGGGATAACTTAAAACCAATTTGCATCGGTTCAGGGTCATGTGAAGAAGCGGAGGCGGACCTCTCGGAGGTGGACGGTGGAGCAGGTCTGAGGAGAGCACGATGAGTGTTCGGGCTCCAGATCCTTCCTCTTTCTCTCCTTCTTTTCCGGAGCCGCTGGCCGATGCGGACTGAGATGTCTATGAGAGCGTTGAGGTCCTTTGGCGGATCCCTGGCGGCAAGCTCGTCCTTAATCTGGTTGGATAGGCCATTGTAAAATGCATCAAAAAGAGCTGAAGTGTTCCAGGTACAATCTGCCACCATGGTAAGGAAATCAATGGCATAATCTGTCACAGCTCGGTTAGCCTGGCAGATGGAGAACAGATTCCTAGATGCCTCTCGTTCGGGGCGAATTGGGTCAAAAACCCGGCGCAGCTCCTCCGAGAAACTCCAAAAAGACCTGATGACTGGCGAATTTCTCTCCCATTCAGCGGTTCCCCATAACTTGGCCCTTCCTGATAACAGGGATAAAACAAAAGCCACCTTGGCTCTTTCAGTGGGGAACGATGATGGTTGCAGTTCAAAGTGCAGTGAACACTGCGTCAGAAAAGCCCGGCACTGACCTGGGTCTCCAGCGTATGTTTCAGGGGGTGCCATGCGAGGCTCGAAGCCAGTGTTAACCGTCGGGGAAATCCAAGGCGAAAGGGTTTCCATGGAGTCAGACGTTGTCAGCATGGAGATACCTTTAGCCAGAGTTCTTACCTGCACGATGAGTTCGTTCAAACTCGCTTCCTGTTGACAGATAGCACTTTCTACCCTGATACGGCAATTTTTGGGTTCTGATGAGTCCATTGTTTGGCCAGATCGTTCTTTCATCTCAGTAAAACTCAGAATCCCAGGGATAGGTATAAGGTCTTTTATTGTACACAGTGAATGAAATGAATGTGCAATCCGGTCTCTCTTTGGTCAGTTGTCTGTGGACACACGAGACAGGGGTTAGGAAGCAGGTAGAGTGAGATAATACTGAACGGGTGTAAAGGTTCACGTACCAGCTGATGTGATTCCAGCGTTTGACTGAATGAGGACTCTGGAGACTGGGTAAGGGAACCAAGAGGGAGACCGCTGGAGTGTGGGAGAGAACTGCTGAACAGAGAAGGGGGGGGGGGATAACTAGTAGCACTGAGTAGCAAAAAGAGTCTTTTAATATTTCAAAACAGAAAACAAGGTTAAGTCAGTGAATATATCAAATACAATCACATAAATCAGAACTATGGCTTCAGATCTTACTGTACTGGCCTAAATTAGAAAGAAAATTATTAAAAACATGTATAATGGTATATTTGTTTGTCTCAGTGTCCAGTCCCATTCTAAGCTGCTGAGTTTGTATGTTGCTGTTTTAAAACCCAAGCTATTTTTTTTTTTTTTCAACTATCAGCTCATCCACTGCTTTGACCACGGCTCTGGGGATGAATCACAAGCCTGTGGCAGGATGGCTGTGTGGAAAGGGCAGGCAGTTCATGTCAGCATGACAGCATACATTCCCTAAGCTTAGATCTGAATGAACTGTCTCTAAACTTTAACCTTTCTTCGGAATCAGAATAATATATACAATGTCTTTAACACTGATATGGGTCATTGGGTAATAAGTAAATAAAATTAAAAAAAAAATAAAAAACTTCTTGCAATATCATCCAACAATTGAAAGGTTAGTGGTTTGTAGGTTCATCGCGCAAGATACAAAACCCCACACCCTGGCGTGTTCATTACTGTTTAAGTATGTGCTTGTTAAGAATGCGGCCTTAATGTAATCAAATCGCACTGTGGAAAAAACAAACAAACAAAAGCATATATGAATATGAGCGTGTGAATACAGAAGGTACTAAGTGGTCAACACTATAATCCACTGCATTTCAAACTATAAATTATAAAACTGGGTTTAATAGTTAATATTTAGTGGCTATAACTTAACTCTAATCTAGTTATCAACCCTCATCTTAGAAGCCTTAAATGTTCTTTAGAGTAAAAGGTTGAATAAATTAATGTTCTTCCATGTAAATAAGATGAGTATGTAAAAAAAGAATTTAAAAAAAATGGTGATGGTGGTGGTGGTGGGGGTCACGCTTGACAATCTCTGACTCCAAAAGTCAAACCCACACATGATGTGAGGAAAGCAGGGCTCAGCATACTGGACAGGAAATATTTTTGGTCACCATATTGACCTCTTTTCAGAAATAACACACCTCTCCCTATAGTTTCATTGTATAGACCACATGGTATAGGTATAATACTATACGCTAAGTATAGTATTATACTATACTATAAGTTGGTCCTCAAGGGCCACTGTCCTGCAGGTTTTCAATGTTTCCTGTTTCAGTACACCTGACTCAAATGAAATGGATCCAACAGCCTATTAAGTTTTGCACAATGACGCATTAATTTGAGTCAGGTGGTTTTGGAGCAGGGACACATCGAAAACCTGCAGGATTGAGGCCCTCGAGGACCGGAGCTGGACACCCCTTCTCTACCTATTATAATGCAAAATGAATGATTTTTAAATGAGTTTTGGAAGGACAAAATTAACTGCTCTCAAGCTGCTGGTGGTAACTTTTATGCCTTTTTAAGTTATATCAACAGTTTATTTATTGTCATTACTGGCATCCCTAAGAGGTTGGTGGTGTGTCATTATTTTAGCAAAGATCAAATTCATATCAGGTTCCTGCTGCAGAAAAGCAGGTGAAAGAGAAACTAGAGTTAACAAGTTAATTTAAGTCAGGTTAACCTGAAATCACTATGTGAAGCATCACTTATAATTTATGTAGAATTGATCACGTCAAGTTTCTTGCTCAATATCATGTGCTAACATACTCAGATTTATAAAATAATTTAAGATCCATAAACTTAAATTGTTCCAGTTAAATCAAATTTCTACAAGGTGAGACAAGAATTTACTTTCTTGAATAAAGTCGTAAGTAATTGCAAACTCAGTGAATTCTACAGTGCATGTATTTAGTCAATAGAGATGTGATGTTCATGAACAAATTGATTCTTTTGACCGGCTCTTTTAAATGAACGATGGGAACTGAGTCACACCTGTGACCTGTTCTTTTTATATACAAATTTTCCACACTGCCTTCATCCCATTAGTGACATCAGAGAAGTCTGATGTCCAACACACTCCATTCATGTGAAGCATCTATGGGCAGAGAGTATTGTTTGGAAACATATACTGTGAGTTCTTTCCAAAGCATTTACTAGAATTTGCACTGACTGCTCAGGTTTATCCTTTTTATATCTATATTTTTCCTATATATATATTTTTTTTAATCTTGTATAGTAGATTTTATGTAGGTACATATTTTGATTATTTGTCATTCTTATATATTGTTAAATTTTGTGAGATATTGTAAGAACGAGCCAGTCTTGTGAATGGCTCTTTTAAAGAACGGCTCCTCAAGATCCAGCTCCCTTCAAAGAGCCATGAATCCCATCTCTACTAGTCAAGGTAAATTTTCAATTAAATCTTTTTTTACATACCTTCATATCTTCAGAATAAAGGGACAAGTTTGTCTTTGTTTGTTTCACATTTTTTGCTTTTATTTGTTTTTTTCTTGATGTGAAGCACCATCAGTAGTCAGTGTATTACCTACAACACGCACCTGTCAGAGCACTGGCTCAGAGAAGAATTCTGGAGTGTAATTGTGCCATTGAAAATCAGATTTTTGCAACCTGAAACCAACCTGAAAATCAAACGTTTTATAGCCAATTAAGCAAACACTTTATATAGATAATTTTACAAAGTGTCGCTTATTTGTCTGACATGCAATTACTTTGTTAGTATTTCTATCAGCCAAAGAATGTTAGTGTTGCTACGCAATGACATGTGCAGGGGAGGCAGGCAAGGCACAGCCTTACCTGTCATGCATATTGAAAAACTCAAACAAAAGAAAAAAAAAACTAACAATTATCATGTAATATAATTTAAATATTTATCTACTGATCTGTTACAAATATATTTTTTTGTATGGCTCCAATTATTTTTAAAATTATCTTTAGTAAAATCCCTGAATTTGCCCATTTACTGATCAACTACAGAGCAGAAAGATGAGACAGTGGCGAGCCGAGCGAATGCGCGATCCCATACACACTGGGTTGCATGCCCGTTTCTGTTTCACATCATGTCGCCAATATAAAGTTTACAGAAAGATTTATTATACACCATGGCTTTGTACAATCTGTGTAATGTTTTTAATGTAAGTGTGTGACATAATTATTCTTACTGATTGGACAATAAACTGTGTCGAAAAGTAATTAAGTGAATCAGACAGAACTTTGCCGCACCTTGAGAGGGAGCGGGTGCTTGCTGCTGCCACGCTAAAGTGTTAGCTAAAGTCAGAAGGTCAAGTGATGCTGCAGTTTATTTTATGCTCTGCTTCATCTGACTCCCCAGATGGTACCAAAACAACTAAGAATTTAACTGAGGATTAAAATTAAATTGTATTCACATCTTTATATTTACTTTGTTTAAAATGAATATGAAATGTTTAGAACACATGAAGGGAGCAAATTTTCTCCATTAATCGTCTCTTGCTGCTGTAAAAGTTCTTTTTTTTGGCCAAATACAGTATGCTCCTCTGTTTATGTTTCTGCTGGTGTGTGAGTGTGAGCGAGGAATGCTCATGAGATATGAAACATTTTCAGTGGTCAATATGCTGTCAGTTGAATAGATTGAGTTCTTACAATTGTAAATCGGACTCTGAAGGAGTCAGTGCCTCACCAGCCATGTACTTCACTGCACATCACTGTCGCTACACATCATTGAATGTACCATGGCTGATTAATGTATTCTGCCACTGATTTGCTGAGTCTGTCAGAAGCTGTGTCCAACATCTTAAATGTTTACTGCCATGCATTTCTTTGTAAAGTTTTAACAGTGACTTCTACTACTGCTCAGTGACCTGCCACTCTGCAGTGGTTGGATGCATCACAGAGGAAAAACTGTGGTAACCAAACAGAACCATCTGCAGCAAAAACAAAAGAACTGATTGTGGACATGCGGAGGGCAAGACCACCAGTGATCCCTGTTTCCATCGGTAATGTGAATGTGGACACTGTGGACGACTATAAATACCTTGGAGTGGCCATTGACGATAAACTGGACTTCACTAAAAACACTGAAGGACGGGCCAGAGCCATCTCTACCTTCTGAGGCAGCTGAGGTCCTTCAACATCTGCTGGATGATGCAGACAATGAGTTAAGACTGCTATGATTTCATGTTTGATTTCCAAGATCAATACACAGCAGCTAGCAGGCTGCTTAAAATGCTGGTGAGCTTTATGCATTTGGTGGAATATTACATTACATTACTTGCCGCAGGCTGCTGGTGATGTGAGGTTAGATTATCATGTGTCCAGCTTTACATTAAATCACTGTTTCTAGTTGTATTTTTATGTTGTAGTATGGCTAAGAAAAAATATTGATTGAAAATGTCAGACTAAATTGCAATGTTATATTTTTAGTTTATTTTGAGACTATATAAATTACTAGTTGCATTACTTTAAAATGAATTAATATATAGATTTGTAATTTGCTTCTACAAATATTTATAGTAAAATTTTGTAATGTGCCATCAACTTGAGGAGAAAGGTTGAATCTGGTTTTGTTTTCAAAGGTTTTTGCTACCCATGCTTTGTGTACAATCTCATTTGGAGGCATTTTCCCAAAACATGTTGAGATGATTTTATATTCTAAATGCACTCAAATATCCACGGGTAATGAAATGACTGTAATGAGTAATAACTGACATTTTCAGAACAGGGCAGAACAACAAGACATGAGAATTACAAAACATACAAGATTACATGAGTCAGCCTTTTGCTACCTACGGAGAAATTAAAGATGATAAACAGAAGCAGCTCCTCCACACCTAGGCTTTATGATACTGTCTTTCAGCAGGTAAATATGCAATGACACAGTTTTAATATTAGCGGAACTGTTTTATGTCCAAGTCTTTACAGGCATCTAATTTCAAAATATGACAGGACGTCTTCTGTTGCCAGGATACGTTCCCCAATGTATATGGGTAAATGTCATATTCTGCTTGATTCAATTTTAGGAATTTTCCCTAAACTGTGCTGTCAGCTCCCCATATAGGTATAATCATTAGCATGTCATATGCCACCTCACTGATGTATATTTCTCCCATAACACTAAAAGCAGTTGATATCTGAAGTACATTTAAGTTGTCTAAAAATTAAATTGTGCACCTACTCTGTTTATGACTTGGTGATTGGACTTGACATTGTTCATTGTCTTGCTTTTGTTAATCTGTAGAATGCAAATCATCATGATAGCATCAACATAGATGGTCACATGAGTAACACTGTGACCAATGGAGAGGAAGAACTCAACAATTTCAGCAGTGAAGATGAACTCAGGGGAAACTCTTCCACAACCAGCCTGCCTCACTGGCATGTTTTGTTTTGTTTTAACTACATGTACTACAGTACATGTAGTTAGAGGTTTGCTGTAATAGTTGAGTGCATTCATAGTATGCTCTTAGAAAAATGTGCTGTCTATAACATATAAGGTTCTTTGGCTTGTCCTCATAGAGGAACCATTATTGGTGCCTGTCAGAACCCTTTGTAAGGATTTTACATGAAACCTTTTCAGAGGGTTCTCACTGGAAGCTAACATAAAGGGTTACATTACGTTACAAGGTACTACCCAGAACCTCCTATGACAGGTTCTACACTGAACCCTGCAATGATGTGGTGGTTCCACCAATAACCCTTACTGGGGGTTATGGCTGGTACCCTTTTATATCCTAAGGGTTTCATCCAGATTCCACACAGGGAGTTCCACTAAGAATCCTTTTATTTTCAGATGGTTTTATCTACAACCCACAGAGACACCTTTTATGAGGATTTCACCAATAACCCTCTTGTCTTTTAATGTTTATAGGAAAAACTGATACAACATATCAGGCACAGCTATTGAATAACATACCCTTTGTGTATTGTTTCTATCAAAATAGTTGAGATTACAAAAGCATTCAACTGCATTCAAATTACATTAAACAGACAAACCTATGAATATAGTTTTTGTTTGTAGCAAAGAGACCCCAAATTTGATTATTTGACTTATCTGACCTAATTTAATGGTTCCATTTTGACCCCTACTGGGGGTCTCTCACTTTGGATGTGAGCGGGCTCAGTGGTACGCTTGTCTTACCGTGATTTGATTGAACTGGGTGCATGTGTAGCGTTTAGCGTCATTAAACATTAAAGATGTTTAATCAAATTATTCATTTTAATAATTTCATGAAATTCTGTTATTAATTTCGTCGTGGGGCACCACCACACATATAGCTTTATTCTAATCTAATGGCTGTGTGGACACCATTAGAGAACTAAATTAATTAATTTAATAAATTAATTAATTCAAGCTAGTCAAATCAATCAGTTATCAATCAATCAGTCTCAGGACGCTACTAACGTGAATTCTTATGTCGAAGGGACCCATAACATGGTTCAAAGGAGGAGTTCACAATGACCAGACCAGTTTAGGATAAATATGAAATATTTATTACTAAACTAATCATGCATACATGAAAAGGAAATATTTACCAAGGACTTTGCATGGGAAAATGAATCAAACATTGTAAAATGCAGAATATGGAGTTCAAACCAAAATCTTATTTCAATGTGTCAGAATGAATGGAATGTCTGCAAGAAATGAACAAAAGTTAATTAACCTGTGGTGTTAATTAAACTAAGGTTCAGGACTGAAAAAGATCTCTAAATCCTAAAAGGAAAAGAGGGAAAACTGAGTCTCATCTGTTAAAGCTGGAAGTTTAACTAAAATGTAGAACTACAAAGATCACTGTCAGACACCAACCATTTCTTAGAGCAGAGAATTGATCCAAGCAGGACTCGTCCGGTTCTGTTTGGAGTTTGAAGGCCCACCCCATGAAAGGATGGGACCATTATCGTGACCAATAACAGTCTTGTGGGCTGGTTTTAGGTCAAATAGCAGATAGAGGGCTGGTCTGATCATTTTGTAAAGAGTTATCAAATTAAACATTTTGTGAATATATCTATATATCAAAGTTATTAAAGCCTTAAATGAGACATCATTAAACTCCAGTGAATCATTGAAAAGACAAGAAAATAGTAAAAAGGTTATATCTCATACAAACACAGTAATAAAGTTTCAGGTCACCAATTAATCAAGCTTGTTGATTAAACCTTGTACACAATGATAATGATTATATGCATATGCAGGGTATCAAGATAAAACACATATGTATATATGTATCTATTTAAATGAACGTTTTAAACTAGTAAAATATAATCTTTACTCTTCATGCAAAGTCTTCGCCTTCTCTGTGCTGGGACACAGAGAAACATTAAGACACTTTATTACCCTCTGGAATGTTAAGATAAACGTTCCTCGGTGTGTCCAGATGTCCTGGAAAAGGGGGTTTTCTTTATCAGTGAAAGAAAAACACCAGTTAAGAAAGAGACAGTTTCAAAAGTGGACATTGGATGAAGAGTTGCATCTGGGATCCTTTGGTTGTTAACTAAAAAGCAAATTTATGTTGCAGAAGATTAAACTTCAGAAATTTCCCAGATCTCGAAATTAACTTAATGAAGTCCTCCCCAGTCCATGTTGGAGAGAGTCGACCTTGTTGACCTGTGGAGCTGGAAACCAAGTCATAAATTTGAGTCAGACCCCCACTTTGGGAGTGAGACTGTTAGTCTGTAAGGAGAGAAAATCCTCAAAGATGTTTAATTCAGTCACGATTAAACAAAAGTTCCAATCTTTATTTTGAAGACGCTGGAAGCTGCTACACATGTATGTTGAACGTTTAGTGGATTGAAGCCTAGATCCCATTGGAATAAATAGTGAGGCATGCACTACTTGCAAAAAGTTAGGGATATTTCACTTGTCGAATGATGTCAGAATAGACTTAAAATCTAGCCAGTGCATGGAGTCAAAGGGCCATCTCCTTTAATGCAACTTCAACACTTCCAAATGATAAATGGCTTCATTCCTGAATATCAACACATGTGTCCTGGAGCCACTTGGCAACTCTCTACACTGTGGTTTGATACAACAGTGATTCTCCCGGTACATGGGTAAAGAGATTGATGAAGTTGATAGGTGACTTGTAAAAATCAAACCACCTGTTGAGATTACAACGACACCAAGGTCACTAAAAGGAGTGTCGAGCATTTCTCCTTTTTTATTCTCTACCTGTATTGAAAGGCATACTCCCTGCAAGATTTTTGAACCAATTGTTCCGACTGGTGTTTGGCATATATACATTACTGCAGGATACCATAAAGACCGAAAGCAATTTGATAGCAAAGCTAGCTCTTAAAAATGTGTCATTGTGTTCCAAAGACTGTATGGGAAAACAAAATTACTTTTAATATACACTTGCTAACACACACTGGTCAAAGTGTTGAACAATGGGGGCCATTATGGGCTACATAAACCTTTTCATTTGAATCCAGAGGTGGACTTGAGTCTGGAGAAACTGGGTTCAAGTCCCCGGGCTGGCAACCAAGGTGAACAACTGCCCCTGAGCAAGGCCCTCAAGCCCCAACTGCTCCCTGGGCACTGGAATCTGGCATCCCACTGCTCCTAGCAACCAGGATGGGTTAAATGCAGAGAAAGAATTTATTTATTTATTATTTAATTTCAGCAACATCAAAAAATTTCACTTGGACTCTTATTTCTCTATATTCTATATCCCTTTCTCTTACTGTGTGAAGCACTGCAGTACAGCAATTTCCCTAAAGTATTTCTGATTCTGATGTGGTGTTTATGCTTTTCTATTAATTTGATTCATAGCTGGTGTTATTAGTGTTTTCACTGAGAGTTTCAACTGGTCATTGGCTATGGGGGTATTTTTCTATCTTTTATCAAGAGCATAATTGTTTGCTTTGAGAGCAAGATTTCTGGTTTTCACCCTGACCAAGACGAGTACTAGTGGCTCAATTTATCTTGTATTCTATTGGCTGGAGGAGGTTTGACAGACAGCTCTTTCAGCAACCCAAGAGAGAGGAAAAAATATCCAAGAGCAGAAGTTTTGAAAGAGCAGCGAATGTGTCTAAATGTGAGGGAAAGAGACCAAGTCTGAGCGCCGAGTTTTGAAAGATAGAACAATATATTTGAAAGCACGAGGGGACTTTCTGAGTGTGAGATCAGAGTTTTGAGAGAGAGCAAAATGGTATTTGAGCGTGAAAACCAGAAATCTTGCTCTCAAAGCAAACAATTATGCTCTTGATTAAAGATCAAAAAATACCCCCATAATTGGCAGGATACACTGGGCAGCCACTGTGCATGCGGTGGTCTGTTGTAATGGGGAAATTTATCAGGTAAAGAAAACACTGACGAAGTACATAAATGTCTGATGCAAAAGTGAAGAGGTGTAAAATCTACTTGCCCTATATTCAATTTAATGAGAATATGCTTTCTAACCAAAATAATCCAATTACAAAATGTCTGCATAGAAAAAGATGTCATTTTTGATCATGTCATTGGACAGCTGTTTGCTTATGTTAACATTTCTCTCACAGCAACACTGTAGCTAAGTACAAGCTCACACAGAGCACAGAGAGGCTTTAGACTCCTAATCTTGTTTATGCAAGACATGAAGGACTGAAAGCATTTCTTTATTCCATGATGACTGTATTAATGGTGAGTTGGAGCTTGGGCAAAAAATGAGCTGGACAAGATGATCATGGCTGGATGCAGAGAGAGAAGATGAGGAACACGAATCAAGATCAAACTGGAAGTAATATAAGAGAATATAAGGTATAAGTGCACAATTGGAGTAAAAAGAAGAGGAGGAGGAAGAGAGTGAGAAAGAACAAAGCAAAGAGGGAACAGCAGTGAAGATGAGGAGAAAAGAGGAGCAAGCTCCTCTGGGATGTAATTAAGACTGAATCATGTTTGCCATTGACCACTAGAGCTTTAGAGAGATGAGTGGAGTGATGTGCAAGTGAAAATACAATGGAAAGGAATAAAACATGGGAAGAAAGTCCCTCAGTCATAAATAAAGTTTTAAAGGGGTTATAGAGGTACACATGAAAGAGAGAATGAACAAAGGAAAAACTGAAAAAAATATATGATGGCAAAAAAGTTAAATGGGAACATGTTTTATTTTTAAAAAAAAATTACATGAATGAAATCACAGAGGAAGAGGAGGAAACTAAATCCCAACCTAAAGTGTTGAAGTTCCAGATTTATTTTCCTTTACAGTAAACACAATATATAAAAGTTGGTTACACACTACTAAAATTGACATGAGTGAATAGCACAACTTTCGACTGCAACAGTCTGCAAAAGTCTCTTTATAGAACAAAACAAACAAACAAACAATAAATAAATAAATAAAGTCAAATAACATAAAGTGGATTGAATGTCCCAAACATCTTCATCTTTTTATTTCTAATGTAGCAGCCCATTAAAAAAAAAAACAATGTAAGACAAGTTGAAAACCAAAATGCTCACCAGTGGAAATAATCAGAAGGTTGCAAATAGAATAACTTAACGAGATTATAAATTTGAAGATAATTAGCATTGCAAAATATAAGCAAAGCAGAACATCTATGCAAGTGTGTAACACTAATCCTATGACATTTGATATTCCCAACTAGCATTCATTACCACTCTTACAGTAATAGTAAGAGATGTTTGGCCACAAATGGGTGAGAATAAATACAGAGACCAATCATTAACTATTAATCGTTACCAAGAAAAAACTGAAAATATTAAGTCTGATTGTGGATGACTTTACGGTCTAACCTCGGAGACTTTAATTGATGATGACAATTCACCTCCAGTCCAGCAAGATGAATTGAAGCATGCTGACGATTTGAAAAAGTCATCATAATTGACGCTGACAGTTGTGGGATGGCAGTGTGTTGGATGCTGTTTCCCTTCTGAAAGGAGATTTGGTGCTGCGAGCACCTGGCCGCATTGGATCTCTACTAACGCTGAGCTCCTGCGGGTGCTGTTGTGAGTCAAGTTCCCTGTCGCAATACATTCTCTGTAACCCATACATGCTCTAGGGAGTTTATGACTAATCCTTTTGCCCTGTATTCACTGTTGTATGTGTGTGTTTACATGCACATGACTGTGTGTCATAGAAAGAGTCAACATATTATTTAACAGTTCTTCCATATAACACTGGTTTGTCTGATCATTTACTTTACTTGACTACACAATGACTGAGAAGAAATTTCATTACAGAAGATGTCCTTGGTTTAATTCCCAGTTATGAGCTTTGAAGCAAAGATCAAGGCATTTAGAAAGGAAATGGCATTCATCTGGTCTAGAAGACTTTTACTTAATCTGGAAAGAAAGTTTAACAGTATTTAAGAAAGGCCCTCGTAGTGCTAGGACAACTTATTTTTAATTGTTGATAGAGTACAGGAACAACCTTAGGTTTCTTTTCAGCAATGTAGCCAGGCTGACTAAGAGTCATAGGGCTGGTGTGTTCTTTTAACTCTCAGTTGTGATGATGTCATGAGTTTCTTTATAAACAAAATTTTGTCTATTAAAGAGAAAATCTCTGGTATCTTTCCCACTATTAATGATGTCTCCACTGCAGAGCTGAATGACATGCCAATGACAGAATGCAGCCATTTGACTCAGGTGTGTTGGAGAAGGGATGCATCTAAAAGGGGAGGCCAGAGGCAGAGATCAGGATCAGGTCCAGAACTGGTCAGATCAGATCAACATCCAAGTGCAGAATACAGAAGGCTGGCAGGTTGCTTGTTGAAAACAGGTTCGCAGACCATCTTTGCAAGAGATGGGGGTTGACACTCCTGCTTATAAAGTCAGAGGGACAGGTGAAACTGCCTTGGTTAATTTGTGGCTGATTGCTTTGAACAGAGGGTAGAGAAAAGTGAAAGGAAAAATGACCAAAATATGTCCAAAATAAAGTTCTTTCGCAGCAATAATGTCATATTCAGTCATGGTCATGGAGCCAGACTGGAAACTGTGATGACAGCAGCTTCAGCGGCATCTATAGAACCTAATTTATTTTCTTTCTGAGTTAACCAGAATAATAGCTTCATTATTAACCTTCCCAACAAGATTGTTAAAGGAAGTTTTTTTTTTTATTAATTAATGCATCTGTATTGGATTTGATCAATATTTCTCTATTGACAGGGTATGTCCCTCAGTCATTAAACACTTCTGTAATCAAACCTTCACTTAAAAAACTGACTTTTGACCCAGAAGTGTTTGCTTATTATAGACCTATATCAACCTCACCTTTATGTCTAAAATTCTTGAAAAAAAATCATTCCCAACTTTGTGCCCATTTAAGCAGAAATAATCTGTTGAAAGAGTTTCAGTCAGGATTTAATGCTTATCAGAGTAAAGACACCAATGGTGAAAGAGACTAATGCTCTCATTGCATCAGATAAAGAACTCTATACTTATCTTGTTAGATCTCAGTGCTGCATTCAACACCATTGATCACAACATTTGGTTACAGAGGCTTAAACATGTTTTTGGGACTAAAGGTACTGCATTAGGCTGGTTGAAATCTGCAGTGGGTGTAACAGCAACAAACAGGAGCAAGATCTCTGTAGTGCGGCTGGAAGACTACAAGGACATGAGCAGGATCTCTGGAGGGCGGCCGAGAGGCTGCACAGACAGGAACTAGATACTGGGGGGACTGCCGGCAGACTGCGCAGACAGGAACTGGATCTCTGAAGAGGGGCTGGGAGGCTGCGCCGACAGGAGCTGAACTTCTGGAGGGCAGCCAGGAGGCTGTGCTGACAGGAACTAGATCTCTAGAGAGTTCAGCAGCATCCACACAATGACAAGCCCTGTCGCCAAAGGCAGAGGAGAATCAACCTCCTTGGCGTCAGGAACCACAGGAGACAGAGGAGGATTGTCCTCCTCAGACACAGGATCCAGGGACGTGGGAGGAGGAGCGACCTCCTTGGAAGCAGGAGCTTTCAAGAGGAGGATCTCGACCAGAGATCTCCTCAGAGACAGGAACCAGAAGAAGGGAAGCCTCCCGGGACCCCTTCGGAAGACAGTGTGGACCTGGACGCCAGTGTCAGATGCTGCAGCATTGGAGACAACCTGGGTGCAGGCGTCGGACACCGAAGAGCTGGGCAGGACCTGGGCACCAGCGTGGGGTGCTAAAGCGCTGCAGGCAACACTGGAGACATGGGATGTGGAGCCGGCAAGGACACCAGAGGCTTGGGACGTGGAGCTGGTGGAGACTCTGTGGATGAGAGACATGGAGCCGGCGATGACACTGAACTTGGGCCATGGATCTGGAGCCAATACTGGAGATATGGGCCTTGAAGACAGGGGCTGAATCTCTGTTTAACTGATGATGTGTACTGCCCAAGCTTCTTCCAGCAGTTCAGCCATCCCCAAATAAGACAGAAGCATAGGTTTCGGATCAAGCAGTGGGATAGGGTCAATAGCCACCCGCAATCTCTCCCAGGGCCCAGGGTTCTTTGCAAGAGTGTTGGTATAGTCCCTAACTACCGTCTGCGCCACCATGAAGTCCTCCGGAAAAAGGAGGACCACCAGGTCCAGCCCCCGATAACCTTCTGCTGAGTCCATAGTTGGCCTAATTATGCTGTTTTGTCGGTCGGACCTTCTGTTACACATTCTCCTGGGAGACAGGAGAAGGTTTAACAAACTTTATTCAACACAGAATAACAGGAGGAATGGTCTTACTACATGTAGACCTGGAGGAGTAGACAGATCATCCTGGAGCCACAGAGCCGGGAAGGGAAAGAGGACAAGTCCAAGCATGTGTAAATAAGGTCCAACAGGGAAAGAGTGTGGTGCTGGAACATATATTGCTGGGTGATCAGAGTGATTACAGGTGTAGACAATTAGGAATCTGGAGAGTGACTGCAGTGGTGCGTGGCTGGAGAGGGTGTGGACAATCAGCAATCTGTAGCGGGTGTAACACATATCATATCTTGATACACAAGCAACTGATAAGCAATCCGACATACAAGATCTGACGGCAACAGTATGACTGATTGCAGAGCCGCAAGTTGCTATTATATTTGTATTTACTAATATGGGTACAGCTAATATGCTGGTGTTTATCAGCGTTATTTCTATTGCACTTTTCAACTTTTGCCACATTAATAACAAACTCTAATGAAGAACATTGTGTGGTGTTTGCTAAGGCCATTACATAGCTGGTGATGGATGTTAGGGATGCACCAATGCCACATTTTTACAAACCGGGTACAAGTAAAAGTACTTAAATTATAGTACTCTCCGATACAGAGGCGTGATACAAGTACAAATAAATCTGGTTACAGTTCACTGGTAAGGAGTGTTGACCAGATGACAGAGTGGTAAATTGTGATATACAATATGAGTTATCCTGCAGCGATTGTCTAAATATAAGGCTGGCAGGATCTTCATAAATAAGGAAGATAAAGTGTTTCATCACTGTGTCAAAGCATCTACATGCTCAAAATCAGATTGTTTTGCAGCAATAATGCCAAATTCAGATTGTTAATATGGAATAAGTAATAAATTATTATAATACTGTTATAATAAATAACAAAAATAGGTTAGGTAGAGGAGAATAATTTTAAATAAAAGAAAGTTAAATTAAAAACGATAACACTAATACTGATTGTGATTACCGCTTAAATTAAAGGTGGCCATAATTGTGCATAGTAAACACTGATCATCTTCAGGTCCAGTTATATCTTTCACCCCAGAACTAATCAATTAAACAGTCAGGAGGGTTTACCAAATGCTTGGATGAACTGCTCTGCCTCAGTCACTGACACAGGACTCATCCTCTGGCAGGGTATAGGAAAGATGGCTTCAATCCCATCTTGTAAAAGAATGACATCAGTTTCCATCCTATGGTCGAGCAGCTCCAGGAGTAGTCTTCATAAACTCCATCATGAATGATCCTGGTAACATAGCATACCTATTCTCCGAGCCTGGCTGATCTGTTGTCACCTAGTAGTGCTATAATGTTGCGTTTGCTAACATGGGCGTTTTTAGTGGTTTAGGTGTTAATGCATTTTTTTAAAAGTGTGTATAAATTCCACAAATTGAGCTCTGCATTAATGTGTTAAGTTTGACAGCACTTGTTTTTTCACATTGGTATCGGTTTTGTAGTATCAGCACTACTACAAGTATGAGCACATGGTATCGGACCGATAATGGTATCGGTGTCAGTGCATCCCTAATGAATGTAGAATTGAATTACATCTAGGAACTGGAAAACTTTTGGATAAATGAAATCCATCCATCCATCCATCCATCCATCCATCCATCCATCCATCCATCCATCTTCTGCTGCTTATCCGGAGTCGGGTCAAAGGGGCAGCTGCCTGAGTAGGGAAACCCAGACTGCCCTCTCCCTGGCCACATTCACCAGCTCATCCGAGGGATACCGAGGTGTTCCAAGGCCAGCCGCGAGATGTAGTCCATCCAGCGTGTCCTGGGTCTTCCCCGGGGCCTCTTTCTGGTGGGACGTGCCCGGAACCCCTCACCAGGGAGGTGTCCAGGAGGCATCCTGACCAGATGCCTGAGCCACCTCATCTGGCTCCTCTCGATGTGGAGGAGCAGCGGCTCTACTCTGAGCCCCTCCTGGATCACCAAGATTATCACCCTTTGTCTAAGGGAGAGCCTGACCACCCTGCAGAAAAAACTCATTTCGGCAGCTTTCATTCGCGACCTTGTTCTTTAGGTCACTACCCACAGCTCCTGACCATGGGTGAGGGTAGGAACGGTAGATCGACTTGTAAATCGAGAGCCTTGCCTTTTGGCTCAGCTCCCTCTTCACCATGAAAGACCGATGCAGAGTCCGCATCACTGCGGACGCCGCACTGATCCGCTTGTCGATCTTCCGCTCCATCATCCCCTCACTCGTGAACAAGACCCCGAGATACGTGAACTCCTCCACTTGGGGCAGGAACTCATTGCCCGCCCGGAGAAGCCACTCCACTCTTTTCCAGCTGAGGATCATGGTCTTGGATTTGGAGGGGCTGATTCTCACCCCAGCCGCTTCACACTCGGCTGCGAATCGCTCCAGTGAGAGCTGAAGATCATGGCCTGACGAAGCCAACAGAACCACATCATCCGCAAAGAGCAGAGACCCAATCCTGAGGCCACCAAACCGGATCCCCTCAACACCTTGGCTGCGCCTAGAAATTCTGTCTATAAAAGTTATGAATAGAATCGGTGGAAAAGGGCAGCCTTGGCGGAGTCCAACCCTCACGACTGATTTACTGCCGATGATGCGGACCAAGCTCTGACACCGGTCGTACAAGGGGGTCCGGCACTCCATACTCCCGGAGTACCCCCCACAGGAGTCCCTGGAGGACACGGTCGAACGCCTTCTTCAAGTCCACAAAGCACATGTAGACTGATTCAGCAAACTCCCATGCCCCCTCCAAGACCCTGAAAAGAGTACAGAGCTGGTTCACTGTTCCACGACAGGGATGAAAACAGGGATAAATGAAAATGAGCTGAAAAGTTCAACAATGCCAAAAGAAGCTAAATATGCTTTATAAATGTAGATAATAAGAATGACATAATTGTACATTATTAAAATAATAATTAAACCTTTATTACTGGAAATATCTACATTTTTCACAACATAGCTTTAATATGTTCAGAAGTTGGACCTTGCTCTTTTTAATTAGAAGTAATTAGTTTTAATGTCAATCCAGATTGGAGTCTGGATTAGAGCCTGGCAATCAAAAAAGGAGATGTCCGATGAAATAAAAAGAATGATTACTTTCTGTGAAAGACGGCAGATACACATTCTAGTGTAACTTGTGAACTGTAGCACTAAGTGATGCTGTAGCATTGTTTCATCTGTAACAGTATCCCAGCTTCGCTTAGAATTATTAGTTTACAATTTCTATTGTTCAAACTCTTGATTTAGCACGTTTCCACTCTGTTGTAGATGCTGCCTGAAACTTGCATGAGCAAGGGGATATGCGCTGCATGTGTTTAAGTGGGTTTTAAGTTTTGAATCTTATGCTATCTTGGTCATGTCTTCTGTCATTAAAAATAAATTGCAAGTAATGGCATATAGTCCATAGCAGTTAGTTAAACTGCTATTTACTGAGAATCAATTCTGGCTTGGTAAACAGCTTTAGGATATGATGTATTATTTATCTTGAAGAATAAATTGGGACCTGCTTTGTTAGCGCTCTGACACTCCATTCACTCAAGGTACTTTTAAACTTTCAAACCTGAATGATGACTTGTTCATGTGCAAATAAAAAGTTTGCAAGAGTGAGTCAGCAGCTCATTAAATTTCAAGGTAATTTTTAACATGTTGAACTGCTGCTTTCTCCTCATGTTTGTTGGGAAGCCATTTAAGTTGCTGTTTTCTAAAAGAAGCTTAGTGTATGACAAGTACAGACGTACAGTGATGAGCAAGATAAGAGCGAGAAAAAAGTACAGAAAACACTGAATAACAACTGCAATTTGACTTTCATGTCTTCTGTATCCCCTTAAATCCCAGCTTACATTATGTCCTTTATCTCAATGTTGTTTTTTTCCTCCTGAAACCATATTATTGATCCAAGCACAGACACTTAAACTGGCAGTGAGAATAATCTAGAGACAAATGTTAGAACTGTTTTACTAGGGTTGGGTTTTGTCACTAATTTCCTGAATCGATTAGATTCACAGAAGCATATTTTGATTTGATTTTGATTAAATCTGATTCTAAATATTGATTAATTTGCATCTAACATCACCTATTTTTCTTGAATATTAAAGACATTCTCAGATAAGTATTTTTATAAAAGACTGAATCCATTTACATGAAACAATAAAAAATCAGTTATCTGGGAGAATTCAGATAATTATAATAATCTGATCTGACACATCTACATGAATTTCTGAAATACCATAATAGTACAGTGTTTTCTCAGATTCACAGCCACAAATGCTGTGATGAACAAAAACAAATAAAAAAAAACAAAAAAACACTCAGGACAGAACAAAGTTTAACCTTTTAAATGTCCCGATGAAACCGTTTCATTCAGTGGAGTCACTCTAAATATTCTTAAAGTTCAGATCTCAGATAACGTGTTGATGTTAATAAAACCTACAAAGAATACTAGATCCACTTTAGGCCATAATAAAATTCTACAATGACATAGCTTGATCAGCTTGATCTGCTGTGTGCTTTCCCATGATGGCCATGATTGGTGGAGAAATACTCCACCTGCTCCTCACTGGAGCAAAAGTGCCTCCATTTTCACCTGCTTGAGATAATTTGGAAAACTTTCATATTTTTGTCCAATTTTCAGCTGGTTGACGTGTTTTCTGACATGTGTATTCTGTCCTCTGATGGAAATGGGATCATCTGTGTGTGCAGCGCACAAATGTCTATGTGTGTGGGCTCACTGCTGTGGACACAGAGAGCAGCTATGACATGCCGTCATTTAAATCAGACAAACAGCATCACACTGTTTACTTTTTGATGAAAGGACAAACTGTAAACCTGTTCTAGAGGAAATTTACTTTAAATTACCATATTGGATTTATTATGACATATGTACATGTGTGGTGAATTCACTTCCTGTAGTTAAACGTAGCGATGCCCGCAGCCTCCACGTTAGCTGCTTATGTAACAACCCGCAGTCTTAGTGTTAGCTGCTAATGCGACAACCTGCAGTCTTAGCGTTAGCTGCTAATGTGAGCAGTAGTATGCTGCAAAATAGTTTACAGGACAATGTAATCTTGACTGGTGAATGAAAACATCTTAGTTTGACATTATTTCGGTAATAGTTGATTTGGGGGGGAGGCAACACAGGAAACTAGTTATATGCTAAGATTTCGCAGAGTCTCAGTAAGGTCACCAGAATAGAGGACATAGAGTCTTTAAGTTTTATAAATTGATATTTGACTAATTAAATTTGTATTAATTCAAAATGAAAAAATAATTTTTAAACCCACTTTTGTGTTTTACTGTCATTTTTATTATCTTTCTATTGGTACAAAGTTATATTCAACCATTACATAAGGTCTACAACTCTTTTAAGTAGATGGGGTTATTATCACTACTGATTGTAAGCAATCTTTCTCTCTCTCAGCATTCAGATGCAATTAAAATTGTATGTAGTTCCAAATAACACCAGGCAAATACATTGGAATATTTGTTTAAAAATGATTTAATTTAAATTGACATGAATTTATTTTATTGACCTTTAATCAGTCTATACATAGACCACAATAAGACTGTCACTTTTAAAACAAATCAAGTTTAAACAAATTTGAAAAGTACAGCATGAGACATACAGCCTGTTGTCTGAAGCCTTTACCAAACAACTTGATTAAAAAGTTTGAAGATTGCCTACGTTCAAAGAAATATTTTAGCCTGAGAACGAAAATAAAGGAAAATCTTGTTTACAATAGCTGGGAGTATCATCTATGCATCACAATATGAACTCATAAGAACCTCCATTGTTGTAACTTTACAGCAAGATTCATGATAATGTTTATAAAATTATTACAAAAAAAAAAAAAAAAATTGACATGCACCTAGCAAAACATATCTGTTTATCTACACCACTGGTCATATGATTAACTTTAAGTCAGATTTTGCACATTGTTATGACAGAGTGAAAGCTAAACATTTCCAAGCATTTGCAACTCATTCTAAAACCTTGTTTTTTTTATATTTCAATTATTTGAATTGATTCATGTTAAAAAATAGTAATAATTGGATATATAAAAATTCAATCATGATATGAAACAGTATTATACTGAGGAATAAACTCTGCTGAGTGTGGCACTATCAGGGGTGCCAAAATCTGATCCTCAAGGGCCTCCATTTTGCCGGTTTTTGTTTCCTTGCTCCAACACATCTTACTCAAATCAAATCGCTCCGATGGCTTTTTGTCAACTTGTTCACAATGACCCATTAATTTCAGTCAGGTGTGTTGGAGCAGGGAAACAACTGAAATCTGCATGATAATGGCACTCGAGGACCAGGATTTGACACCTGTGGTATAAGATGACCAACTTGAAAAAAACAAGGAGCTTGAAATGCTTAAAGTCTTTATCTCATAGAAGTCTGAATGGGAAGTCAATGTCAAACACAGAGACAACAAAAGAAAGAGAGAGCTCTATAGTTTTGTGTGCAAGTTATGTGTTCCTCCACCTGTGTGTGCACACGTTCTTTTGTCTAATCACAATGTGAGGGAATTGAAACTGTTACAATGCCCCTCCAACTGTAAATTATCATAATCATGTTTTTCTGAGTAGTCTGACTTCATTCTACCCTTTCCTTCATCTTCCTGTTCACTCCCATTGCCTCACTTCTTCTCTTGTGTTTCTGCTGCAGCGAGGTAATTACAGTCTGCACACACAAGCACACGCACAGTCGAGGTCTTACACGAGGAAATAGAGCACATTCAATATTTATGGGGGCACTCTGAGAGGTTATTCCTCCCTGAAATTTTAATGTCTCCTCTTGGGTAGAGCCCTGAACTTACATACATGCATATTCCCCTCCAGCTTTTGGTAAAAACTGGATATAGGTGCTTTACAAATGTGGAACATGCTGACATCTAATCTGCTTTTGAGCATCTGAAGGTCCTTTGTGTGTCTAAAAATGTTAAAAAATGTAAAATGGGGGTTCTGGGAGCTCACAAACTGTAGAAAACACATTAAAGTAAAAATAAATAAATAAAAACATTTTATGAATCTTTACCTTTCTAAAAAGAAAGCTCTGGAATAACCAATGTCATATACAAAGATCAAACAAAGAACAATTTAACAGAAGTGATTACATTGTTTAAAAAAATCTCTACCCTGAATGTCTTTTCTCTGATTAGTCATGTTATTCATCATTACATACTGTACTATGGACAAATATACATTTAAATAATTTATTAATAAAGTATTAGAACATAAAATGTGTGCTTTGTGATTCTAAAAGAGCCCAGCTGTAAAAAAAAAAAAAAAAAAAAAAGCCTCTCTACTGAACAGCCTTATGTTCCTTTCAAGGGATAAAATGGTCTGCGGCCATGACACCCTGTCAACTGACATTCGTAGTGTGATGAGCTCCAACTGCAGCATGACAAGCCTGGCAGTGTGAGTTCATGGTAGACAACCTCCTGGGAAGGTCAGTTCTCAGCAGCAAGAAAAAGGTAAAGGTTAGTTTTGCTGTTACAGGAACCAGGAGGGTTATTCAGCATGTGATATTTTACTAACTTTTAAACTTTTGGTATCTGCATTCAGATGGTTTGCCTATTAATATACCTAGATAAACTGATGCAAACTAAACCCAGAGCACAATAACTGTTTAGGCTGGCAATTCATTTGGGAGAGAGAGGGCAGTCCAGAGATGTGGGGTTAAATTTAAAAGTCTTTGGCTTTTGAATTTCCATTTGCAGAAGAACCATAACTCTACAAAATCCCAGTCAGTCACAAACAGTGAAAATATGTTAAATAATATAGTCTAATAATTTTAGTTCCAATCTGTCTTTAAGAAAGTAATAATAAATCAAGTAATGACTGAACTGAGAGTAAAATTTTATACTGTATATTAAGCTGATTAATATTTTATACAAAATTATTTTTAATACATCTGTAGCAATGTCAACATGGTCTGTTACAATACCAGAGCTCTGCCAATAAGGTAGGGTCACGCATAATTGTAAACAACAATGACTACAAGATAAAAAGCATCCACCCATACAACTCCCACATTAGTTAAAAATGCAGTACATCTTCATTTCAGCAAAAAATATACCTTTTATTACCAAAGTATAATGTAGCTATAAAGAATCCCTAATCCGCATTTATAGTAACACAAAATGTCTTAAGTAGCTAAGAGGATTGAAATCTACTCTACAACACAAATTACTGCAGCTCATCTCTTTTCTATTATCACACTCAAGGATTCTAGTAGGTTCTTGGTCTGCCTGCGACCAAATATCTTGGTCTTAACTGTGCATGAATTCATGTATGCACAAGTTTCTGTGGACGTAAGCTTTTCTGAAATGTGAGCAAACATACTTTACAATGTCTCTGGCTTTCATACTTTCATGTACGCATGGATACGTGCATTCAAACAAGCCTAAACAAATATAGAGACACATCGTGGCTCACATTCTGTTAACAATAAGTCATTTGGAAACACAGAATGTACTTCGCTAAATAAGCTGTATTAGGTTACTGTGCTGACATTAATAAAAATGCATGAATGAAAATGTTGCAATGAGGAAAATGAGAATCAGATGTATGGTACGTAACAAAAAGCAAAGCACAGGATAACATTTGACTTGAATCCAAATAATTATTTTCGAATACTTTTAGTTTTCACTGAGGCAAATCAAAACAGAACCCCTTCCCTAATGATTTGCCCTTTAAAAAAATAATTCAACTAAACAACAGTGAGTCACTTATAATGAGTCAGTGAAAGGAAATGTTATAAGCAATTACATTACTGTATGTGTATCCAGCAGTTTAAATGGACATGCCCTCTCAGAACTTCAATGTGGTGAGTGCAGTTTCAAAGAGGGTAAAGCAATTTCGAGCTTCCCTGGTTCTGGAACAGAGTCCCCTTTTCCTTTTTTTTATATAAATAAAAATGTTAAACCTAATCCTCAGGGCAAACCTTTTTGGCTTTCAGATTCTCAGGGTTTATCAATTCAAAGATTAAAAATTCAATTACAAGTCCAGATTCAGGAGGAAACTTGACTTTAGTAACACATGAATACAAGTAAACGTGATCCTATTTGATATAATACTTAAAGATAAATGTGAAGGGTGCAACCACAAGGAAATATTTTATGCTATAAACATATCTACTGTATATAATATTCATCTGAAGGTCAAAGTATGCACCTTTAGCATCAGAAGCTCAAACAACCTACATTTTGCACAATTATTCAATTCTTCTCTCTTCATTCCTTTCTCAAAATAGTTTCCTGAAATCATCACTTTCCCATGCAAAATTCTTTCAGAGGGAATAATATTTTATCAAGACTCCACTAGGCTTTGACTTGGCCATTTAATAATTCTCTTTTTTTCCCCCTTAGCAAGTTTGCTTGTGTGCGTAAGATAACTTGTTCTTGCCAAAAATGTATCCTATTGCAGTTACTGATGCCAGATAATTTGATTTGTCAGTCCAAAGCACATTATTCCTGAATGCCAGATCTTGAGTTCATTGGCATACTGCAGTTTTGCGATAATCCTTTTATTAGACATCATACGGCACCACTTAAAAGTTTGGAAATGAGTAAATGTATGTGAAATTTCTTTTTGGCTTTACATCCATAAACTTGTGAAACAACTTCATGAGTCACATACAGCTCCAGTGCTAAAATGTTAATGCTCTTTGAGATTTCTTTATCCAATAGCTGTTTACTTTTGGACTGAATTGGGGTTGGCCACTCAAGGATACATTGTCAGTTATTGAAATTTTCACCGCTTGTACATATTTTCCTTACAGTGGAGTGATGTATTAATAATCATGAGATATCCGATACCTTCAGACATTACAATTCCCAGTTTAAGTGTTGGAGCTTGGATGACAAAGAAATCCAGCCTCAAAGCCATGTTTAACCTCCTTGTCGAAAGGCCCTAGAAAACTCATCAGATCTTACCATGACAACACTTCAGTAACAAAGAGAACAACACAATCTACAGATGTTTTAATAATACAGGGTCCCTCACATTTTCAATCATTGTCACACAATCTGGAACCGCTCCTCTAATTATATGGATTTGATTAATGAATGAATGAATGAATCTATTTATTTTGAACGAACGAACAAAAGGAAAATAATAAAAAATGAATAATAACAAAAAATATTGCATAATCAAATCATAATTTAAGGACGTTCAAAAAAGAAGTGGGAAGTAATAAACACTTTATTTGGAAATCCCACCCCTTTCTACTCACCATGGTTTATATACAAATTATATACGGATATATTAATCCATATCAATAAATATATTTACTACTTCAATAAAAAAAAGTAATGAATAAGTAATGAATACATTAATTAAATATCCATAGCAATAAATATTACATCCATAAAAACAAATAAAACACACAACCAAATATTTATGTGGTTTCATAGAGGCATGACACAAGAGGTGTAAGAGAAAAGGGGTCTTTCTTTTTCAGATGTAGATATATCTGGCTATCATCAGTATACAAATGGAAAGATACACCTATCTATCTATCCAACCATCCGTCCGTCCGTCCGTCCGTCCGTCCGTCCGTCCGTCCGTCCATCCGTCCATCCATCCATCCATCCATCCATCTATCTATTGGCATATTGGAGATTGACTTGAAGTTAGCCTGTATGATGCATTGAAGGCCAGGTTTTTTGAGCAGGGGCTGTTTAAAAGAAGAGGGGACAACACCAGTCACCAGACTGCAAAAGATGAAGAGGAATGGCATCAAGAGAACAACCAGATGTCTTTATCTGCCAGACGATCTCATCTAAGGATAATGGAGCCATGGGCTCAAACTTTTCAAATACGACCGACCAAGTGGCAAGAGTTGACAGATCTGAAAGAAGAGGAGTGACGGCAGCCATTAAATTTGCCACCTTGTCACTAAGAAAATTTAAAAAAGTATTACACATTTCAGAGGAGGCTTCTAATGATGCAGAATCTATTGTTTAAATCAGCACTTTTGGATTATGTTGATTAGAAACAATAATTTTTGACAGGTGTTCTCTTTTTGGCTCTTTTAACAGTGGCCTGATAAAGTTGCCAACAGTTCCTTAAGGCATGAAATGAGACCTGTAGTTTGTCCTTCTTCCATTTGTGTTCTGCTTTCCTGCAGTCCCTCTGAGCTGATCAAGTCCTTTCATTAAACTAGGACTCACGTTTGGCTGTGGACTTCAAAGTCCTTAATGGAGCTGCAGAGTCCATAATGTTGGTACAGGAGAAGTGAAACCAGAAGCTTTATTTCTACACATCAGAAACAGAGGCGGCCGGGGAAACAAGGAGCTGGTTAAAGCAACAAAGAGCAGAATGGCAGTGGAGGAGTTTAAAATCGTGCATTGAGTCAGATTGACCCACCTCAAACAAGATCAATTCAAAGCTGGAGTATGAAGGCAACAATATATAGCAGTATATTGAAATATACATAAACATACATATAGACTACATAGATATCCATATCAACTTATAATATCCCATATGTTTAGTTATTTTTACCCCCCATCTTCCATACCTTGTCAGAATAAATTTTTTATACCTCTTTTTAAATAAATTTATGTTTCTTCTTTGCATTATGATCATGCTCCAGACTGTTCCACAAAGTCCCCGCACAGCATGATATGCACATACCTGTACTTTTCATCGTTGTTCTTACTTTGTGTATTTTAAAATTTAGATTTCCCCTTAGATTATAGCCCCCTTTCCTTTCTGTGAACATTCGCTGAGTATGTTTCATCATACATTATTTCTTGCTTTGTACATTATTTTTTAATATTTTTTAAATTTAACCAGGTCCATAAATTTCAACATGCATTATTTTATAGAAAGTGGGTTTGTGTGTTCTTTATATCCTGCTTTGTTTATTGTCCTTATTACTCTTTTCTGAAGTGTGCATATCGGCTGTATGGTGCTTTTATGGATGTTTCCCCAAGACCTTGGACAGAAACAGTAAAAACAGTGAAGAATATAGAATAAATAGTGATTTAACATGCAGAATGTGACTTATTTTTCCAAAAATTGAAATCCATTTTGCCGACTTTTCTGTTCTCTGTTTCTGCTTTCATAAGGTTTCCAGCAGACTTTTTGGTCCAGGATTACACCAAGAAATTTAGTGTCATTTACTTTTTCTATTTGTGTATTATCAATTATCAGTTCTAGTTGTGATTCCGTGATAATTCTCCAAAACAATATATATTTTTGTTTTGCTTAGATTTAATGATAATTAATTATTAATTAAAAATTGATTATTTATATCAAACCAGTTTAGTTTGATCATTTCTGTAATAATCTTTCCAAATTTGATGCAAATTCTCCGCAGAACAGAAAATATTTGTCATCTCCCAACAACACTAATTCCAGTAATTTTGATACTCTCCATATGTCATTATGATAAGTAACTATATTATAATATATTATTATTTATATTATAAATAAAAATCAGGCCTAATACTGACCCCTGGGGTACTCCACATGTGATGTCCATGTTACCAGATTACCCCCCACTCTCATCCTGTATCAAATTGATGTAATATAATTTTTGATTAAATTATGAAATGCCTTCAAAATGGCGATTTTTTTTTTTTGCATTATATGTTGTGTTCATAACCTCAGGAACAATTTTAAACAGGGTTGGTTATTTGCTTGTTCAAACGTGTAAGGAGTGGAACATTTCCATGTGGTGAATTTATGTGAGTGCCAGTGGAAACATGTTAAACTATGACAAGCAGATTAAAAAAGATTCAGATTCACAACACTTTATTTATCCCCAAGAGGCAATTCAGTGTGCAGACATGAGTCACATCAAAGGACAAAACATAATCCACACGTTCCACATCACACATATACTGTAGATCATTCAGTATTCAGGATAGAACATCAGCAGCTAAAGATCCAGCCATAAAGTGAAGCAGGTTCACCATCAGTAGAAATAAACAGAAAAACTAGATTAAAAACCTAAAGACAGCCTTAAAAAAATGGTGTGTTTTCTTTAGTGGGGGAGAGTCTAAGATACCAACGTTCATGAAGAGCCTCACTGGTGCAGTTATGTGCTCGCTTTTGCTAATGACCTCTGTGTGTATAGCTCTGACAAGAGGGACTGCTACTGGGTAAATGTACACAAGGATTCAAGCAAAGCTCCCAGGTATGTGAGTGCCTGCTGGTGATTACATCAGGCATGGTGTTCATAAGCCTTGGTTTCATTGGAGGCTGAGCTGAGGTCTAACATCGTCACGCTTGAGTTAACAGCTCTGAGCCCCTGACACATGTTTGTGCTCTTTTTATAAGCTGGGATTCTGTAGCAGCAACAAAATTACTGTGCTGGTATTGATAAGTGTTCCCACGCTTGTTTGGCCTTAGACTTTAGACTTAGACTGATGGATCACTAGAAATGAAAAAGTCACAAAAGCTAGGGCTCTGCATCTCTTTAACCTTACGCAAACACACACCTTTTGGATGCGCTGAATCATACCGTAATCCTCTTTCTACGTGCATCCCTTTTGTGATTATCACCTTTTCTTGTTCACACAAACAAACACGTTCATTTCCACCTGGGATTGTGTCACCACATGTTATTCGTTGTGACAAGTGCAGCTGCTGCTAGATAAACAATAAACATACAAAAAGTGGGACTGTACTGAGGCTGGTGCGGTTATTATGTCTTAACATAACTTTAAGTCTGAACGGTCAATAGAATACATTCTAAATCATTCTTCCTGTCAGCAGAGCCACCTGTGCAAAATTCAAATGCAGGTGCAAGAAGTTCCTCAACATGTCACACACATGAAAGACACAGGCTCACAATATTTTAACATGCCAGTTATAGGATGGTGAGACTGGATCTCTTGTTGTGAGCCACTGCTCAGCCCACCCATCCATTACACAAGATGTCTCTGTGTTGAGATAGGCTACAGCTTCAAGCTATTATGCAACAGTGAATTTAGACGCACACTTAATAAATGCCGAAGCACATTAGGTTATACTGTATGACCTTGCCTAGGAGCTAACATTAGCACACACAGCCAAGGCAGCTGACTGCGACACATCAAATTAATAGAAAAATATTTAACTGACTATTTTATTAGAAATAAGTTTTTCTGAAAAGATAAAGTGTTTTCTGGGGTAATGTCTATTTATTAAGCTCTTATATTCTCTGAAGCTTTAGAATGATATAATGGTGGGTATTGCTTTGTGCAGCTAAAACTGAGCAATATGCACGTACAAATATTGCTCAATGGGTCTAGCTCAACATTAATGTCTGAGTTGGATTGAGATTTGAATGACTTACTGAGTAAGCTGTAATAAAACCAAGGTAGCTGCAAAGAAAGTGACAGGGTTGAGTTATGCATGAGTTTTTGACTTGGTAGTTGCTGTAGATAGCAAATATTTGCAAGTGCTGATGTCAGTGGAGCTGAAATGCAGCCAAATCCAATGGAAATCTTGACAAACACATGAAAGAACAAACTTGGATAGCAAGCTCAAAGAATTTCTTCTTGCATCACTTTTTTCTATTGATTCTGTTTCTAATCATCTCTTCCACATAGGTTTTTCAACACATATGCAGTTGAATTAGATTTAGCACGGAAGACACACACTTGCATAGACAAGTAGAATATGAACAAATATGTCCAAAAAACCACATTCAATATTCAACACATGCCATGTATATTTAAGTACAATGAATAAAACATCTGGCAGAATCCTGAATGCATCACTCTACATTAAAAATGCAGAGGATCCCTCCAACAGGTTTTTAATGAGCCTGATTGGGTGGAGAAGCCATGTGTGTGAGAGCTATAGAATCATCTTATTGGGATGCCTGAGCTGCTTTTCATAATGCCTTTTTATTCAAGCAATAATTGCACAAATACCATCTCTGTTGCATTGTTTTTGACAGCAGCAGAACCCCCTGTTATCATCAGTGGTACGTACACTGAAAATACATGCCCATTATTTTCATTATACTATAGAGCTGCATAGCTGAAATAGAAATTTCTTCTCTTTCTTTCTTTTTGTTTCAAGAGAAAAATAAAACTAACATAGGACAATATTAAGAATCTGACCAGTGAATTCAGGATAATTAGGAATATAATTGGGGGGAAAATAGAATAAAAGGTACTTGAGAAGTTACGCAATTACTGTACATATAAATAGTAATACAATGCACAGCTATGGAGTGAGAACAGGCATGATGGTACTTGCTGTGAAGTAGGATGGAGCAACATCACTTGTTATTAGCTCAGGGATATTTAATCCTAACTGAACCATATTGCTGAACTAGCTACATGCCATCCCATACTGTAAAGTTCTTGAGCAATGGAGACAGGCCCTGTTTAATACCCATATGAGCCTGGGCAGTTTTACCCAGTTGCTCCAACATTTACTTATATATGTATTTATTTTTTAATATTATTATTATTTTTTTACTTACACATATCAAGTCATCTTCATTAGACTCCTTTCAACACCTAAGCCAAAGCCTAGTTGAAGTAATTTAGGATAAGAAAGGATAGTAAATAATAGAGAATTAGGGAATAGCATTCTCATTTTTTGTCCATATTTGGCACACCACAGTAGCACTAAAAACACAGAGAACTTAGATTTAAAAAAAAAAAAAATCACTACAGATCTTCTGATAGATGATGATAAGTTCAGGTCATGACTAATGGGATGGACAGGCAAAAAAATAGGAATGCAGAGAAACTGAATGCTGGCATAGCTTCCATGTTTTAAGCTCTTAGCTAAGCAGATGAGCACACGAGAAAGACCATGCAAGGAGTGATGAACACAGAAGAGATAAGAAAGGATTAGAGGGTGGAAAGGTTTAAAATGTGAAAGAGGGTAGAAAAAGGGAGGATGAGAGACATTCAAATACGCTTTAATAGCTTGATAATCACACCGTGATTCCTGACATGTGTTTAATGTGGGGGCTTGGATGACACATAATATTCAGAGTAATTACATGGGTGCCATGGAAGGCTTTTAAGTTATTCCCAGCAGTGGCTGACGGAGTTTATCAATTCATTCCTACATTTTCAGGGAATATTTGTGTGTAGGTGCATTATTTCAAAACTGATTTAAAGCTTATTTGAGATTTTTTTTCATATGCATGCCATGAGATTCAGTTACTTAGAAGCTTTTATAAACAAATTAGTGAAATGAAAATTTATAATGTGCATAAGAGTAATCTGTTACAAACTGTTCTTTTCTGCACCATCTGTAAGTGTGTTTCAGCCCTGTTCTCAGCACTCCATGAATGTTGGTATATATGATATGAATGGTTTGTTAAATCAAACAGGATTTATGGCCCAAACTATATGTCAGATGGTTAAATAGCATCAAAACTCCCTGCAGCAGCTTTTCAAGTTGGGGAGGAGGTGTCTATGTCACTCTGAAACTGACAATCCAACATTCACACCCACTTCACATTATTTAGTGCGAAAGGAACTGTGCTACACTTCATTCATACTTCTCACACTTTTCCATGAGAAACCCGAAGCGACACTTTCATTATGTCCCACGAGAGATTTCCTGAAAATGCCCTCTGGTCATTCCTGTGTTTAAATGACATTGCTCCATCCCCAAATTCCTCCATCCCCTCACTGTGGGTAGCTTTTCATTCCACATGACCAGACAACATGTCTAAAGAGAGAATGATATCAATGCTAAGTCTGGGTTGTTCATTTTGAGAAGGTTGCAGCCACAGCAAAGTTATTCATGTAAAGCAGATGTGTGATGCATTTGTTGAAAAGCAGCAGTAGGGTTAGGGGTTAGGAAAATGTAATTCCCACATAAACATGTCTCTTCACCTAGTTTAATTTCTTATTGGAGATATTTATATTTTTATTAGTACTGCAAATAGTAATTCTACTAGTAAAGTCTACAGGTGAGATGATGTACAAACATGTCGGGAAATTTTCCTGAGCTTTTTGCAGTTGCTTTTCGAGAGAGTGTGTGTGGTGAACCTTTCAGCTAACCTTTATGCTGTCTCGAGTTTGCTCCCTGCTTTTATAGTTACAAATAAGGAGCCACATTTGCGATTCCCGACATGCTTTAAAGATTTTCACAGCCTAGTACATGTTCTTCACTGAGCAATAATCTAGTTCACTTGGAGGATGTCTCTCTGCCAGCCATCTCATTCCCAGTTACCACTTTATTTCAAATTTCTGACTTTGAAAGTTTTGACACACTGAATGTATTTTCCAAACATGCATGATTGCTTTTGTTTTTAGTGACCTCCAAATTTATTGTGCTCATGGAAACAATCGTGTTGTCAAGTCATGCAGTGAAAATGTCAGAATTTAGCAAAAACTAGACAAATAAAAACAAAACAAAGCAATGGGCCTTTTGTCCTGTTACATTTTGCTTGGCATTTGAAACAAGATGGATATTGCTTTTATCCTTTCACTGCCTCCCATCTCACCTCCAGAATTTGTAAAAAAAAAAAAAGAAAAAGAAAAGACTAAATATAAAACGGTTCCAAGGGAAAATAGAGCAGATTCATTATTAAAAATATTCAGAAATTGGAAATCATTGATTAATATTAATATAACCTTTTCTTTTAGCATGCAAATACCTCATGCCTTGTTTACTGTACATGTTCCGTGCATAAAATTTTAAAAGACAGCTGCACAGATTTTGTAGAGAAGATTTGAGAGAGCTAGTTTGGGCTATTTGTTTATCACATTTACCTGTTGAAATATAAACCGAATTCTTGCAGAGGTTTATAAATGCAGCCATTCATTTACTTTTGCTCTGGACTCAAGCAGTACTATGACTTAACTTTCCTCATCTCAGATCTAAAGAAGGAACTGCAGTATGACCAGAAGCCAAACACTGAACAGCCCTACTCAGCACAAAAAACTTCATTTTTAAAGTAAATAAAATAAATTGTATATGATCTGTACTGAATGTTGCATTACAATATCAAAGGAGACATATTTATCATTTTTACATATTTTGACACATTTCTTGAGGAATAAATAAAACTGCTGCACCATGGTTTGCTTAAAATACCCCAGAGATAACTTAAACGGCTCATTTTTCAGCCATAAATTTACTGCTCTGATCAGGGCAGATGGTTGTCAGCGATAAAGGGACCCACACAACTCAGCTGCACCCTACTTCCGTAGGGCATATGCTTTATTAGAGATCAGTCCAACAGCTTTGAGCTACCATGCAAATTAAAATTTGGCCACAAATTACACTAAATGACCCTTAAAGCATGTTATTATTCTATGAGAGAGAATACAGTGGCTGAACTGAGTGCTCACACTAGCTCACACAGCAATCCAAGGTCAGACTATTATAAAACAAACTGATGGAGAAATATTTGGCTGGGGATTTTCATATATATTTCCCTTGTTTGCAGGCAGTCACAGGCAGTTGATTCTGGTCTCTTTTTCAAGTACAGTCTCATTGCAAGTCATGCTTTGATATGGCTCAACAGGAGTAAACACTGCAGCCTAGACAGGAATGCTTGAGCAAACTAACAGCCAGTCAGCAGGTGGTCGATGACGGAAGAATCACATTGTAATTCCTTCATCACAGATCACCTCTATAAAACCTGGATGTCACTGTCTCAAGTTTATAAAGACTAATGTTAAGAAGTGTTGCTTACAGGGGTTTGTGTTCACCAATGTTCCCAAATTCATTTTTGTATTAGTGGCTCATAATACTAAGCATTGATGGACCATTCATACCAAATGGGAAATCATTTTATTGTATTTTACTTTAGATAATCAAATAATGATTGGGGGAGTGTGTAGGAGTAGTGTCTTCATAGGATACTTTAAATGAAAAATGTAAAGTTCCTTTTGTTGCAGTTAACAATATAAATTTTTAAAAAGAGGAAAGAATAAGATACTCAAATGCTCTGCAGCATAGAATAGTGATTTTCTTTTCCTTTTTTTTATCCTATGTAAAAATAGTGTTTTCATTTTTCAGTTTTATTGATTTATATGAAATGTGGTGTGAGTGCTGGCTGGAAATGGACTGACACACAATGGATCATTAATGGATTTAAAAACTGACCTGCTGAAAAATATAATTTCTTGATTGGTTTTGTTTCTGTCTTTCTTTTCATATTAGAAGGAGAAGCAAATCTTAGCTACAACTGTAGTTTTGCAGAAAAATGAGACAGGAGACATCCCTGCTATTTGGCCTGTCTGTACTAATAAACTGTGTCAGCTGATAAAAAAAGTTGCATACAAATACGTTTTGATGGGGTTTAAGATGAGTTCACCAGAACAAAAGCAATGTTTTACATGATATATTGTCTATTAGTCATAAATAGCTGTTAATATCTGCAAATGATGCAAAATGGTAAACAACTGCAAAACACCTTGATCACAATTACAGCACAAATGTCAACAGCTGAACACGACTCAAAATTGATTTCATCATTGGCTTTTGATGAGGGAACCAATATAAGCCAGTCGAGGAAGCACGCTCAGGTGAGGATTTTACAACGGACAGATGAAATCTGAGAGGAAGACAAAGAGTACGGGTAAGAGGAGGACGCAGAGGAGGACGATGCGGATGAGGTTCTGTTGTCTGATCCAGTAAGAACACTGGATAATTTGGCTGAATAATTATATATGATGTTCTTTTACATCATAGTTATCTTTAGTTTATGTTACTATAACCTTGAAATGGGTTTTTCTTTTGCTTTTGACATAAGGCATCATACTACTGTGAACTTTAAAGCTTATTTCTACAGCTCCTTTGCATTGTGTTTTGCATTTGTCTGTGTAGTGTGTACTGACTGCTCAGTGTTCCACATTTTGACAGTTTTGGGACATGAATTAACAACAGTGTTTGGTTTTGAGCACAGATAAAACTGTTTTTAAGTGATGAATCACTTTTGCAGCAATTGTCAGAGGTTTTGTGAAAGCAGTTTGAATTATAGATTTAGTGTTCTAAGATGTGAGAAAATGAGAGCATATTTTAAAAATAGTGTTTTAGCACTTGAGAAATACTGTAATATCAACAGGTGCACATTCATCCACGAAGACACAAAAGTCTTTGTTCATCCGCCTAGTTTTGAATTTGATTCCTCACTTCAGTTTCCTACTTCTTTCATTCTTGTTTACAGTTTCCTGCAGTGTGTCACTGCAGTGTGTGTGTGGGGGGGGGGTGGTTGTGTGAGAAAAAGAGAGAGAAAGGGAGAGAGAGAAATCAAACAAAGATGTAATTGTTTTTTCATTCTCTAGTCAACAAAAAATGTTGACTTTCCCCAAATTTTCTAGCCCCCCCTCCATCTGTTTAACACATGCACATATGCAAGAAAAATCTATCCTCACAATGTTAAACACTTGGTCAGTGATTATATTAAATATTATATGACCGCATTAAATTTGAGTAAAATGAGAATGGAGACTGTAGGGTTAATCCACCCCCCTAATCCTGAGGCGATAAAGGGCTCAACATGTATGCTTTGGAGTTATAGATGTTTAGAAATGTGGGATATTGCTATAGCTGCCAAGTTGGGCTTAAACAGTTCTCTGCAGGGAGGCTGAGGCAACAATGATGAGAGGATAAAGTGGGGGGGAGAAAATTGTTAGAGAGAAAGAGAGAAAGAGGGTGAATGATGAAAAACTGGAGGAAAGTACAGTGTTGGCAGAAACAGAAAAGGAAATTATTTTCTTTCATAATAGATGGACTGAAAACAATGTGGAAATGAATAAAGGGGAAAGACCAAAGAAGTTGGACAGGATGATGAATGTTGTCATGCAGTCAAAAAATAGACAGACAGCTAGCCAGACTAGTGACTCAAATTTTTAAAACTTCAGCTAAAACAGTTGAGATTATGTAAAGAATGTTTTGCACCTTTTTGTATTCAGATTTATTGTGCTGGGCTAATTGGTGCAGACACTGATGTGCCAAAACATTATGACCAACCTTGTCTACCATGCTGCAGGTGCTGTGTGATGCAAGCACAGTTACGATGCAAGCTTCCGGCATCGCCGTTTCTTAAGCCTCATCTGACTTGTGAGCTCAATCTATGACGTCACCTTAGAGCAGCAGGCTTTAAATAGATGATTACAGACTTTGGGGCTGGTTTTCAATGTTTTAAAAAAAAAAAATGATAAAAAAGAACAATAGATTAATATTCTTTGAATATACTGTACACATCTTTAAAAAGTTTGAAGAGGGACAACAAACGGATGGGAAGTAATTGGCATAATTAAAAAACAACTGGCAAACAGCTGATAGCAAGTCTGAAACATGATTAGGTATAAAATTAACTTTTTTCACACAATGTGCACATGTTACGAGGCTGAAGGTCAAAACTGGAGGCTCATAATCTGAGGACTCTTAGGCGTAAGCCTGTGCAGAGACCTCTAAAAGAGTCAGATGCTCATGGTCAAAAAAGGAGCACATTAAACCTGATTTTAAAAGACAGGAGACAAGAATCTGGTAATGACACAGCTGTTAGAGCTGCATGCAGTTGTATATAACATAATGTATGATCATATACTGCAATACAGATAGATTTCTTTTTCTTTTACATGGACATCACAATTACAAACCAGATGCACATTGGACGTTGGGGAAAGAATGCGATGGCCATGGCATGGAAGAGTGAAAGAAAAATATCCATCCATTCCTCCATTCCTCCATCCATTCCTCCATCCATCCATCCATCCATCCATCCATTTTCTGCTCCTCATCCGGGGTTGGTTCGCTAGGGCAGCTGCCTAAGCAGGGAGACCCAGACTTCCTGGCCACATTTATCAGCTCATCCAGCGGGATCCCGAGGAGTTCCCAGGCCAGCCGAGTGATGTAGTCATTCCCAGGGGCCTCCTGGATGTGCCCTGAACATCTCACCAGGGAGGCGTCCAGGAGGCATCCTGACTACATGCCACCTAATCTGGCTCTTCTCGATGCAGAGGAGCAGCGGCTTTACTCTAACCCCACCAGAATAAAATATTATGATTAATAAAACAAATTAATGAAAAGTAATGTTGTGGCTCTTTCTCCTGCTCAGGAGAGGTTCAAGTGATTAACTGCTTACGTCCAACCTGAAGAAATCTCCTGGTTTTAAGTCATAATTAACATTTTTCATAACTTTGTTGTCTTTTATCGCTGAGGGAGAAGTGATGTCTGTGATTTTAGTTTAAAACTTTTTCTTTTTTTTTCTGGATTTACCGTTGCTACGTACATCTCTTGGTTGTTTGTGTGTGTGTATGTGTGCATGTGTTCAGCTGCACACATGGACTTAAACGAGCCTGCCATGACATTTTACTCTTCATCAATCAATCATCATCACTTAGACTATATGGTCATTTCTCTCTGGAAAAACGCCAGTCCAGTGAAGACAGCTTCAGTGTACTGAACTACAGTGACAGCGTTACTATCATCAGTAACTGTAACAGAGCTGTAAGGATGGAAAGTGTAATTAGTTAGATTACCTGTTACTGAGAAAAGGTAATGTCCCTAGTAATGTTTATTTTAACGCTGTTATTCCCATCACTGATAAACACACAAATATTGCGTCGCATGGGTACTAACAATATCATTTCATTCATGCACAGGCACGTGCTGGCTACATGGCACTGGGGTGTCATAACAGAAAAGTAAGAAAAACACACATATCGTTTTTAACCTAATTCGATATGCAAACATATCTTCATCTTGCAAAATATATGAAACAACGTACACTAAATTTTTTTAATCTACTTACAGATTCTTTGAATTCTGTTGTAGAAAAATAATTATCAAGAGTCTCGATGAGTAAAGTTTAACAATTTTTTTTTTACAAAAGAGAAAATAAAGCTTGTACAAGGAAAACGTCTCAAACAGATACTATGGGAATCTCAGGAGGCTCTGAAGAGCAAAGACAGAGGAAAGATCTATTCTGTGCTGTGACCTCAAGGACCTAAAACTTTTACACTGCCTGGTACAAGATCAATGAAACAGTCCGCTTCTCTTGCTTCTTTCCTGTCATCACACAACCCAGTGTGTCCCATGAGAACCACACTGTTCCCAGTCCAGGGTCAGATTCCCTCAGGTTATCACTTGTACCCAGAAAAATACATGTATGACATGAATATAAGATAATGCTGTAAAATGGATAAAAAAAAATTATAATAATTATCATGGACATTGTCTAATAAGGATTAATAAGGTGAGTAATTTATTTTTTTCTTTTCTTTCTGGAGTGGTCCTTAACTGGTTCAGGTCCTATTTAGAAGGCCAAAGTTATTTCGTTACGATCAGCAGGTATTAATATGAGTAAGGGGCCATGACTTGTGGAGTCCCTCAGGGGTCAGTTCTTGGTCCTCTTCTGTTCAACTTATATAAGTTCCCTTTGTTTAGAATAATACAGAACTTTAGCATTAATTATCACAGTTATGCAGATATTACACAACTTTATGTGCCACCAGATGATTGCAGCCCAACAGACTTACTGTGTCAGTGTCTGGAGCAAATAAACATTTTCATGATAGAGAATTTTCTACATTTAAATGAAGACTGAGATTATTCTTTTTGTAGCAAAGTGAAGAGGGTCCGCATTGGTAGACACCTGTGGACTCTGGCTCCTAAAATCACCGACCAAATTTGTAACCTTGGAGTGTTGATAGACTTTCAGCAGCCACATCAAAGCTGTCATAAAGACAGCTTTTTACCAGCTCAGAAACATCAACAGAATTAAAAGTTTTGTCTCCCAGAAAGACCAGGAGAAACTCATCCATGCATTCATCTCCAGTAGGCTGGTTTACCGTAATGGTCTTATAACTGGACTTCCTAAAAAGAGCATAAACATCTGCAGCTTATCCAGAACATTGCAACTCAAGTTTTAACCAAGAATAAGAGATCTGAACACATCACACCAGTTTTAAAATCTTTCCATTGGCTTCCAGTCAGTCACAGAATAGATTTTAAAACCCATCTGATAATTTACAAATCCCAGAACAGTTTAGATCCAGAATACATTTGTGATATGTTCAGAAAATATAAATCTAGCAGAGCTTTCAGATCCAAAGACTCTGGTCAATTAGTCCAGACCAGAATCCAGACTAAACATGGAAAAGCAGCATTTAGCTGTTATACTGCAAACAAGTGGAAGAAACTGCCAGTGGAGATTAAATTTACACCAAATGTAACATTTTTTAATCCATGTTAAAAACATTTATTTTCTCATGTGCCTATGCATGATATCTGCACAGTCACTCACAGCACACAACAAACAATGCTGCTGTCCACAGTGCTGAAGTTAACAGAATAAATCACCCATGTCATTTGAAAGATTTAATTAATTAAATTAAATAAATGCCTAAACACAAAAGGTGACAAATTAATCTTTTCAAGTAGCATCAGGAACCTTATTGAAAAATTAAATGTAACCTGAAAGTTGACTATTTTTTTAACTCCCCCTGCAGTATCAGCTGAACGTCTTCCTCTGCCTTTCAGGGGAGTCGAGCTCCCCTTAGCGCTCCCGTAATTTGAACCCTGAGAGTTTGTTACATCAGGCCCTAGCCTGGCCCATGACTCAGCAACTGAATTTAAGTGAGCGGTCATGGGTGATGTATGATGGACTCGCTTTAGGTAAGTCATTTTTTATTAACAGCTAATAACAATAATTGTTCTTGTGAAAGGCCACAGGGAGCTGGTCCCCAAAAAGCCTGTAAAAAATTGGCACCATGAGGTCAAGAAGCAAAATGGCAGGTGCTCCATTTTTCACAGCAATAAAGGCCCAGGACTATTAAACAGATAGAATCCAGCATCCATCAGACAATAATGAGACAAAGTTCCTTTTTCTAAAACTCCAGCAACTGGTCTCCTGATTGGGGTCACTGATTGGGGAGGGAGGGCTGTTCATTCCTGGACACCTGCCCACCCCAATCTCCAATACTTTGGAGAGTATGATGCCCCCCAACTCATCATGAGGGCATTGTGGTCTCCGAGGTGCTTGGCCACGGCACTGGGGTGGGTAGGTGTCCAGGAATGAGATGTTTTTTCCTTGTTTGCTTTTTACTGATTAGTCATAAATCTTCCAGATTTTTTGCCATGTTCAAATTTCTCCAAGCAAAGTTTCTGCGGCAAAAACTGATTTTTTTCTTGTCAATTATGTAATTCATTTCAAATTTAGCTTTCTTATACTGGTCAGCATGTGTTCTTTTGGAGAGACCCTTCATGCATCCTTCAGTGATTTTATTATAAGTTCTAGTTCTGTTGTTTTTGAACTCTTTTTTTTTTTTTTTTTTTTTTCTTATGTAATGAGAAAGAAATTATTTTCCCTCTCATTACTGTATTCCCTGCTTCCCAAAGAACACATGCTGATGTCTCTGGTAGGTCATTATTTTTTATGTACAAAGACTGTTCCCTTTTAAAATAACTGATGAAATCCGGATCTTTAAGCAATGACGTGTTAAATCTCAAGTTTCTGGTGTGTGGTTTAGATTAGAGAGTACATGAAAAGGGTGCATGGCTATGGAAAGCCGTTTTATTCAAAATTAAATAAATAGAAAAATAACTAAATTATTGAATATATATGTATATATATATATATATATATATATATATATATATATATATATATATATATATATATATAAATAAATAAATATACATATATAAATATATATATATATATATATAAATAAATAAATATACATATATAAATATATATATATATATATATATATATATATGCATTAATTTATTTAATTGGGATCATGAGGACACTTTTATTTTGGAGTAATTTTTGGGAGCAACATATAGTGCAGCACCACATTGTGCTGCGCCTATTTCGTGCTTCTGTTTTATTTCGGATCCTTATATTCAAATTAAGGGGCGGGGCTTCTAGACGTGGGCTGAATGTAGTAGTGGCAGAGCAGAGTGCCTCTAGAGAGAGAGTGGCGCCATCTCCGTTCACTGCAATGGTTCAGTTTTTTCACAGCAATGGCGGCGTATGGAGCCCCTCAAAAGTTCCCGGTAGTTAGCAAAAGCTAAGCGACGGTCAATGTATTTCAATGGAGCAGATTGTCGGAGCTACACTTCTTCAAGGTAAGATGTTTTAATAGTCATATTTCCATATCAGCTGTGAATCGAAATCAACTTGACAGGAGTAATTAAATATGTCGACGGATTGTCCCCGTCTAGATTAATATATTTAGAGATTATAAACCGATAAAAGTTTATGCTAGCACACTGATAGCAACAGATGCCACAGGCTGATGAATGTAAATTCTGTTCGTCAATATAAATTGATCCAACGCCGTTGATAGCGAGGTTAATGTGTAGGGAGAGCGATTGTAATTACATTTTTATTTAATTTTAATGTATTTATAAGGCTGTGGAATTGTGGACAAAGATATGAAGATGAATACACAGTATTAGATAGCACAATACTCTTAGTATATATGTTTACAATCTTTGCAACTATAAAACCTAACCTGTTAAATGTTACAAACATGTTAACCTTAAGAACTTAACAAAATATACATATACAAAATAAGTGGCTGATTGTACTTGAATGCATTTGCTGCACTAGACAGCACTCAGCACTCTCCCAGTGTGCAGGATGAGAGCAGAGAAGCAGAGAGATGCTTAAGGGACGTATATCACTCGTCCCTCGTGCAGCATTGTCCTGAAGAACTTTCAGCAGTTCTGGGGTTGCCTGACGTTAACTGGGATACTGTTCTTCTTCACTTTCCTGGTTTGGCCACTTTTAAGTGTTGTTTCCTGTCTTTTTTTCTACATTCTGCAACCTCAACCATATAAATCTCCCTGTGATGTGTTCTCTGTGTTTAATTTAAAAATATTAAACTTCCCAATGATATGGTCTTTGAAAATGTGTAAATGCATTGTTTTAATATGATTACCGCACATATTTTTTTGTTTTCACAGTCCCTGATGGTGGTCAAATGTATCCTGCTGACTTTGGCCATCCATATTTTCCTTCTGTCCCTGTCTTTGGGGAAGCCATACATACGCACGCCTTTCTCTGAGCGATTGGAGCATCCCCATGCAGCACAGCATACCATGGTGAAGACTGTATTCAAGGATAGCAGAGAAAAGAAATGGCTAGACATGCTGATCTAGTCGAGTTTTATTGTAAAGGAATTCTTTTAGGTATTAAATGCATTTGGAAAACAAAGGGTGTTTGTCTGATTTATTGTGTATATGTAGGGAGTAAGTCTTGGGATAGTTAACAAATAGTGATAGAAAGCCATGTATTTTCCATGAATTGAAATCAAAATTTTATTTATTTGCCATGGATTTTCTGTAATAACACATTATATTGTGAGCCCAGACTTGTGTAGTTATCAGTCTGCCTCAGTCAAAATAAGTCTTAAGACTTAAAAGCAATTCACACAAGTAGATAGTAATAAGTAAGAATAGATAACCCATTTATTTGAAATGAATTGGGATCTAAATTTTATTTATTGGATATAGATTTCCTGTAAGAACAGTTATCATTATGCTGTGAGCCTAGATTTATTGTGTAGTCACTTTGTAAATCATTGTCATCACCTGTTGGTATGCCTCAGTCTGAAAGATAAAGTTAAAAAAACAGAAAATATTACGATTTACATTGCTGTTGATGTCATACAGGTTTAGTTAACATGATTCATATCAATGAACACAACTATAAAAATATTGCAAAGCAAAGTCTTCATTGATCATTATTTACCGATTATCGTAGTTTTCTTATTATTTTGTATTGGCCGCCAAGCACTTCCTGGAACTTTTGGAGGCTACATGGACCACGTGATCGGCAAGCGTTTTGAGCTTCCGGTGGCGCCACCCTCTCTAGAGGCACTCTGCTCTGCTCCTACTACATTCAGCCCACGTCTAGAAGCCCCGCCCCTTAATTTGAATATAAGGATCCGAAATAAAACAGAAGCACGAAATAGGCGCAGCACAATGTGGTGCTGCACTATATGTTGCTCCCAAAAATTACTCCAAAATAAAAGTGTCCTCATGATCCCAATTAAATAAATTAATGCATATATATATATATATATATATATATATATATTTATATATTACTTATTTATATATATATATATATATATATATATATATTCAATAATTTAGTTATTTTTCTATTTATTTAATTTTGAATAAAACGGCTTTCCATACATGGCTGCTGATATTGATGAGATGGATATTAGCTTATGCATCGCTCAATCTAGAGCTGCTAACTAGGAAATGATCAATTTTAGAATATGAGTAGTGGTGCAAAGTTGTATTCTCTAATAGTGGGAGTGAGTGATGTGAGTTCCAATATTACAAAGACCAAAATTCTCCACATATTGTTCAACAATGTTTATGTATTACCAGACCCTGTGGTTTCCTGTTGTACTCAGCCTGTCCACTTCTGAGTCTAATGTCATACTGAAGTCAGTGTGTTGTCTAAGTAATCGTAGAGTGAAGTAAAAAAAAAGTGGAAAAAAAAGAGGCGTCATCAACATTTAGTCCACATATGTTAGCAATGCAATTTGATTATTAGAAATCTACCTTCTGGATTTATAATTGTGCTATTAGTGGTAAAATGTATCTTTCTGTTTATTGGGATGGTTACACCCCTTTGCCTGGAATTGAAACAAACTTTGCACTATAGACACATGAGGAAACTATGCTCTGGAGAGAGTTTATCGACTGTTGTCTTCGATAGATGAGTTTCCTTCAACAAGACAATGTGTGCTTGTAGTACATCCCACATTCTATTAAACACTTTTAACCTCCATGTGCTTGTGGCTGAATTGCAACAACTCCCATAACACCTGGAACGCTTTGTGGATAACCTCCAGAAGCGGGCATTAAAGCTGGTTAGTTTCCTATCTATAGAAATAAAAAAGTCCAAAAGTGACTACTGTAGGTTGCTGGTGTCCTTCAGTGTCATCTCAGCTTGTTGTACTCCTCCAGAATTTTGTAAACAGGCACTCATCCACTGCCTTCACATTTCCAAAGTCAATGAGCTGGATTCACAAATGTGTGAGGATGTCTGTCTCAACAGGCATCTCTGCAAGCCATCAATGCAGAGGAAAGGGATTCCTAAATGCCACAGAGTATATGGAGGGAGAGTGTTGAACTGTGAACAAAAATGCCTTTATCACCTGGTATTTACTCTACATTTCTTCTACTGCTGGTTTTGCAACGGGATTTAAGTGTACTGTATATTTTTAGTGGTGACACCAAATATTTGTACTGAATACACAGTTTGTCTGTACAGTAAGCCCTGCATCTAAGCTCTCATCTCTTTCACCAGTTTGTCATTCCTGATTTAAACAAGAAATATCCAAAAAAGAAGAAAAAAAAAAAAAAGCATTTTAGAGACTTTATAAGATCTCATAATCTTCCACACATGTCTGTAGAATACTGGCTTTTTTAGTTTTTTGTTTTTTTGTTTGTTTTTGTGTGTTTGTGTTTCTTATCATGTAAATGATAAAACAGTGATGAGGTTTTGATGGAAACAAAAGAAATGCAGCTTAAATATTTCACATTTCTGCACAAAGATGACCAAGAATGTGTGTAAATATTGGTAAAAATGAAAGTGAACCCTTTCTTTTGTGACCCCATGATGTTTTAGCCTATTTGTTTGTGGAAAACAACTGAAAATTTGGGATTTTAAAATGATTTCTAACATAAGCTGCTTGCTGGTGAGCTGTAGGTTCTTTAAGAACATGGTAGAACTTTGGCCTTACAAGACTTTGACTTTTCGCAAAGCACTGGCTTTTTTTTTTACAGCAATGCCATGCACACCATTTTCATTTAGTGCATCATCTCCTATATATGGCAGCAGTAACAGCTGAGAGAAACCTGTTTATTTTTGGCAAACTTTTTGCTTTTGATGTTAAAACCTGTTAGAGATTGTTTAGAAACTAATCTAATTAGTCTATTCTGATTATCTATCTAAGTAATCTAATTAGTTTATTCTGTGATCATGTTGTTGTTCAAGATAAGTTAAGTGCAGACAGCAGGCACATTTAGATCAAAGATCAAGGAATAGAAAATTGGAAAGTAAATAACTAAATAAATAAACAAACAAATAAGTAACATAAAACTTTAGGGATCAGAACAAACAACAGATTAACAGGGATGATGAGAAACCAGCTCTGAACAAATGAAATCTGGTTGTATAGCCATTCGGGACATTACTGACTAATGCAACATGGTGTTTGGCAATCAGCACGTAAAAGCTGGATTGAAATGCAAATAGGAAGGAAAACTAAGTGAAATGTACAAAAAAAAAAAAAAAAAAAAGCTTAAAAAAAGTCAAATATGCGTCAACTGCACAGAGGATCTTAAAACACAACCAAGAGATGCACTTGCACAAATGTGCGGTGGAAATAAAACTATAACAGATCCCCATTATGAATCAAAAGATAACATAGACATTATTTTTTTTTCTGCTTTTACCCCTGAATCTTTGCACAAATACAATCTTGCCTTTGATCACAAAAGATGTCAAAGCCAGCATTTCGATTGTCACCAGAAAGCATCTAAATCCCTGGGTCTCACCAAAGTGTTTGCTCATATTAGATCTAGACAGTTGACTCTAAATGAACCTGTGACTGGGGTGAATGTTCCTGCTTTCTTCATGAATCATCAAGCTTAGCCTTTCCCTTTTCTTTGAGTGACTATCTGCACCCATGACTCTTCAAAACACTGATGGGTTTTAATGAAGAAGAAAAGTGGCACGGGTGTTTTGTAGGAATGACTGCATTACTTGATCTGTCCAATGGATAAAACAGCAATATTCAGAATGGCAACTATGCAAACTACCCTTTGTCACACATCACACCCACACATTTTATCCCAGTAAATTAAACAGACCTTAAAAATGTATTTTTTTTTATTATTTTATTACAAATCTATTGCAAATATATAAATAGATCTTTTGTACAGAAAATGCAAAGGGAAAAATGTCAAGATCAGCAACAGATAATAAAGAAAAGCAGGAAGCCAAGATTTGTGTCCATCAATCTAAACATTTGTCTTGTCTTTCCCTTTGGTCTCTAAATATTAACAGAGATTGAAACCAAAGGGGTGAGTCCCATTAGATTGGAATAGAACACAATTACAAGACTTTTGACATGGTACAATGATCTCCCTTTTAAAAAAAACAATGTTGCAATGTTACAAACATCTCCAAAAAGGGAAATAAAATCACAAGATAATGATATAGGACTTGGCTTCGGCCCTCTGCCTTTGAATTAAACAATAATGGTAAATAGCACCTCAGTAATCATACTATGAATGACTTGGTTGTAATAACTATCATTAAGGAGATCTTGGTGCTGTTTTTATCCATATTCAGCTGATGTAACCTGTGACAGACCTGTTAGTCCTGTTTGTCTTAACACAAGGAATGATGACCAACATCAGGGGACTTAGAGCTCAGCAAAAGTTTAATCAGTGATTACCAACTGAGGAGGTTTTAACATCCCTGATCCTGACTTAGTATTTTGACACTGACTCGGGGTTCTGTGCATCATATTTATTTAATAGCTGAACTTGAATAATGTGTTTTCAAACATAAACATTAAAAGGCTTTGATGCTGCAAAGACACTATTAGCTTAAGAACAAATTAGTCAGACATCTAATTTCCTCAGCAAGTCAAGAATGTGCTCTCTTTTCTGCCATCTTTGCTTGAACTCACAGATCCCTCCCTGTTTTTTCAAGCAGCAGTTTTAAATCTCTGGCACAGGCAAGGCAAATCATCCTGCTCTAAGGGTGAAGAGCTGGACTGTGTGTTTTGAATAAAAATGAATTCCCACCCGCTGCTATCTGTGAGTGCAGAGACCATGAACATGTATCTGACTGATGAGCCTCTGAAGCTGTATGTCATCTGGTCTTGCCGCAGTGGGAACTTTTAGCAACTTTCAGAGCTCTGGGGTTGGGGTTGGATTAATGGGGGCTTGGAATTACAAATTATTCTCCAGCAATAATAAGGGACATTTACTTTATCTGATTATATTGCTACTCTACTCCATTTAGAAATAATTCCAGAAACTGGCTGCCTGGTGGTCATGATGACAAGCTGATGAGCAGAATTTCCCCTTAGGTGAATACATTTGTTTTTTTTCATTGCAAGTGACACAAGAAGACCTCTTTAGGTATTTGCAGTGGCAAAGCCATAAATATCTTAGTATGAGAGCCTCAGTGTTATCACTGCAGGAAGTAAACACAGCATTGAGTTATGGTTTACTGTCACTGCATGAGCCCTAACTCAATAACTTATAAATCAGCTGAGCTGCTATAGGTGTACCAACAAGTTATGGGATGAATATTTGCCTCACCTTCTCCTCCCTCCTAGGCTATATTCTGTCTACTCTGTGCTGGAATATTAATATTCATGTTTAATACTCTCTCCTTTACTTCAGCTAGGCCTTCAGCTCTGGTCTCTACAATAGCACAGCTATCATTTATCTTTTAGTCAAGTTGAGTGAAACATCATATTATAAAGGAAAGATGCAAAAATACTGATCTGCAACAGTGGCAGGACATTAGATGACTTCAAATAATATTTGCACAGAGACCCAGCAGGCTCTACAACCAAGCCTCTGCAACCAAGTGATGAAGAATCAAAATCACTTATTTAGCTAAAAGCAAGAGGGCCGAAGCTGATGGAGGAGCTGCTGATGTTGCATTAATTCACTGCTGACTTCTGACTGTTGGATTGAGATTAGGTTTAAACGATTAGAGTATTCAATGTGTCTCAGCCTGCGTCATATCAGCATGCTCCTCTTATGCTGTGATATGTTTTTAAATCGAAATGAGATGGTTGAATTTTGAGGGAAAAAAAAAGACACAAACTGCAACTTTGCCCAGTCTCAAGCAAAGAAGACAGCTTCTCAGATCTGTCATGTAGAATAATCTGTGTAAACTAGTGTACAAATGGATCTAAGCGACCACCATCTTCAAACATGTTAGCCCCATCTTTTCACTGCTCACTTCCCCAGCCTGTGGCTAAAAGAGCAACAAAACTGCAGCGTCAGGTTATGATATAATTGTCCAAATAAAAACCAGCTGGCAAGAATGCCTAAACAATAAAATCAAAGGTACTTGAAAATATTGTACCGCAGCCCCTATGGTTTTTGTTTTCAATGTACATCCACTCATTGTACACAACAATATATTTTTGTCTCTCAAAAAATACAGGGAATCATGCAAATATAACAACTTTTTCTTTAATGTTGTACAATAAGTTAAACTTTTTCTGTTCTTAAACCATTTTTTTAAACATATATCATTGCAAGTACTTAAATTTAATCCCTTGATTCCCAGGAATCACCAACCTCCCCATCAAAAATAACCCAAACAAATCAAAGACAAACCAACTAAAAATAAAAAAAACACAGACATATCAAGGCTGTGTAGAAAACATCCATAGAGCGTTTTTACCTTTTTTTTTTTTTTTCGTCTAGTATACAAAATTCACATATATTTCACAGATTCAGTCCTTTGTCCCATCTTTGGAAACTGAGTCCAATCAGGTGGCAAACTTCAGTCCAACCTGGCTCACTTACAAGAGGTTCAAATGCTCTCCTGCACGGAAATTCTTAACTGGAGTTTACACATAGAGTTCAGTCAATTCTGGTGATGATATTTAACTGTGGATGAATGTTTTCAAAGTAAACAGCATTTTATGGTGATATTTCATCTACAAATTTCTGGCATTCAGAAAGGAAACACTGGCAGTGTTTGACCAGTCGGAGTTTGAAGACCGACCAAGAAATAAGTCACACTAGGACATGTTTCATTTGTCTCAACTGACTTCCTTTTTCATTACTTTGATAAGTACCGTTTCACTTTAGAGCAGCACACACACAAAAATGGCATGCGTTTAATTTGATGCCAAAAGCCCTCTGTGGCTATTTAGAAAAGACAATTTTCCACTAATCAAATTTGGCACACTATTCACACAGGCTAATCTCCCACACAGTAAGCTAACAGACTCATATTAGACAAAAGGTTTTAACAACTCATTGTGAGTGCTGATACCTGCCAGTCACCTGCCTTTACATTTAGGACAAACAAATTTATAAAGAGCTGCTGGGAGGATATCTCACTCTTTTACTTTGTAATTAACAGTGTAATATTATGTGATTATGCACACATGTATACACACACACACACACACACATGTGTGTGTGTGCGAGTGCGTGTGTGTTCATCTGAAGCACTACCATGATGAGTTGTAGTGCTGCCATGCTTCCACATAATTTGTAACAGCTGTCTGCCTGCATTCAACCAAAATCATGCCTTTTCTCTGAGGACCTTGCCCATTACCTGCCTCACAGGAAAAAAGAGCCATTTCAGTTTAGTTGATGTGTGATTCATTCTGACTGATTTGCATGTTCCATTTTTGCCATGTACTCTTGTTGGATGTGTTCTTGTTCTTGTGGGAGGAGAACAGAAGAAAAAGAAGGCTGAATGCTAAATAAAAGTCCCTCTGATAAGTCACATTTACATGGGTGTGGACACGTCCTCTGATTACAATTAACTGATTATGATTGCTCATCAAGGGCATGTGCACAGCGTCTGACTAAAGTATTTAACATGAGCTATGGATACTTTGAGAGATCAGCATCTGTTTTAATTTGGGGCAGATTTTTGCCATAACAGAGCATTAATAGATGTAGCAACAAGAGAGAATCTGAAAAATGACTTGTGAGTTTAGTGGTGTACCAACATAGCCAACCACTGACAAAAGGATTAAACTTTAATAACACAGTAAATGGCTTTCCTGTGTCTTGCTTTCCTGTGGCTCTGAGACAAACAAGAAGGATGGAGATACAAAAGGGACCATCCATCTCCAAACAACCACCCTCCAGGGGTTCAATAAGAATGTGGGCTGAGTTGGACTTTGCCTTTGTTTGTTTCTCTGTTGTTGATATATTTTTTTATTTATTCAATCTCATTGCTCAAGTTTTGAAATTCTAGTAGCTCATATATGAATAGTTTCAAATACCCGTATAAGTTGCATCTTTAATTAAGAGAAAGTACCCCTTAAACATAAGGGCTAATTGACACAACAATTTAGTTTAAAATGCCAACTAGAGTTTTACAAGGACAGCAGCATTATCCAAGACTGTCCTTTGTTTCTCTTATGTCTTTATCTGTGAGTGTGTGTGTTGTTTCAACATAGATGTTATCTGGAATATGCACACAAGGAGCTGGTTTCCATTTCCATGACTACTGTTGTCATTTTGGTTTTAAGGTAAACAGTGATAAGTAACAGATGTTTAGCAGATGTTTATTCTTTAGTGAAAATATCCTTGGAATTATAAATCCACCCATGCCATCACCATAACCGTCATAAGTTGGGTCACATGTAATAAATTCTGAGCAGAAGAGCAGTTGAGCATTTATCACCTGAAAATCGTTTTCCTGAAAAAAACACATTGATGTGTTAAATAGTTTAATTAAAAGAGAAAATGTCTTAAATCAAAGGTCATCTATGAAAATAGTAATAAAGAGCATTTTACGTTGCATTATATTTTATCAGGTAGATGAACATGAATGGCTGCTGACAGGATGATCACTCGGCTATTCCTGAAATTCTGCCTTGGTGTCCTTTTAGCTAAACTTTTTATGGCAGTTGACAGTGTAGGGAGTACCAAGTTCTTTCTCTGGGATGTAATACTTGTAAAGCAAACCTACAGAGTATGAAGTAATCATTTCCTTCAACTTGTTGAGTCAGATGTTTTTTGTGGACACAACTCTCAAATCTGAACATTGGATGCAAGGGAAAGGACCTCTGACCCTGACTGTAGCCACACATCTAAATAAAAATAGGGTAAAAAAGAGAAAGGGAATACATGTTTGACGAAAATAAAACCGATAGGAAAAAACACATAGAGCGGTATCGAGATATATGAACATACTTTTGCATATTTCCTGTTCATCTTGAATTTATTCACAATAACATGCTAAAACATTAATCCAAAAAAGAAGTGTTGATACGTGTTATACAGACTCAGGCCCTTCTTGCAAGATAGATAATTTCAAATTCTCCACATTAAATGCAGCAGTGCACGTTATGCACAGCACTCTGCTAATGCCATACCTTCATCCCTTTAGACCTGTGGGGGCCAGGGAGGTTGTGGGAAGTGTGAAAAGGAAGAGAGTTGAAAATCTTTCTGGCATTAAAAAAATAAATAAATAAATCCATGAACAAAAATGAGAAGCTATGGCAACAAATTTAATTTTCACATTTTTAGGGAAAATTTTACTGCAGCCATGATGCTGGGAAATAACATTATCATTTATTAACATGACAAGTAGATCAATGAAATAGAAAAGGTAAGAAAAGTCTAGATAGCTAATGTAATGGCTGCGTTAGCAAGGAGCACTGTTGATCTGTGGAACATCATGATCACGATGATGTCCAGACTGAAAAAAAAAAAAACAATGAACATCATGTACATGTATGACATCTGTACATCTGTACATGCCATTAATAATCTAGTATTGTTCAGACTCAGACAACCAGCCACTGGGCAAATTATTGACAAGTATTAATTTAAGTCAGTTTGGGCATATACAGTATAATCCGACAAGGCATGCCAACACCCGCTTACAATGACCACTGTGTACCAGACAGCCACAAACACAATTATGAGGCATAAAGTGCAAGCGGACATGCCTGTCACAAGCTGATTAATTAAGTTATCAGTTATAGACAACAATAGCATTAATTTCCAGAACAGAACAGACACATTGGCAGTAATTAGAAGTGTCCTTTCCCACTGTGCCTCATTCGTTTTAAAGTTAGAGAAAGGATTTGGAATGTACTTCGTTACTCACATTATATGAAGATAATGAATCTCCTCATATGTTAATATTCACACTAGCTGAAGAAAAAAATATTTGGGGTCCCCTTGAATGCTTTTCATTTTATACCCCATGCTCATGCTTATTTTTATTTTTTTTTTATTATTATTTTTATTTTTTTTTTGGTCTGTGCCACACATGGATCATATCTTTTAGCTTTTAGTGAGGACATAATGCAAGCTCATAGATCACATTACGTTATACAAAATTGAATTACCTTATCAAACATTTTCAGGTAAGTAGCACATGAAGAATTGTTCAGTTGCCTTCTGTGGTTTATCAAACCGTGACCTTCATTCTAATCAGTAGCTGCAGGAAAATGCTGTTTAGGATGATTTGGTTAATATGTGAGACCACATTTTGTAATCACTGACCAATGTACAAATGCGTTCATGTGTTCAACACCCCAAATGAAACCACTTCAATGTTCCAGCTTAATCTCAATTTTACGATTTCCTCAAGCTCCATAACCTAAATGCCCTTTTGGCTATTTTATCATTGTTCATATGATATTTATCTTTCTTTCTCTGTGACAAGCGACTTACAGATAGATCAGCCTTAAGAAGGGACTAAAGGAGAGATACATGTACTGCATGTGACAGCTATTCATTAATCCACTGCTGTCAGTTATAACATAGCACTGATTCCACTCTGTCATAGATGCCCTTCACTTAAAAACCTAAACATGTCCGTGTGGATGCTGCAAATGGATGCAGAACCCAATGCAAAACAGGAAACACCTTGGATCAAACAAGCTTAAAGCTTGAGGTGAAACATGGCACTGATAAAAAGGATTACAAACCATGATCATTTAAAAGAGTACTAAATTACACCGTTGGCATTTGTTCCCAGTATAATTAATGAAAGCCAAAAAAAATACTAAATAAGGAGTGGAAAAAAGTGCTACCATGAAGAGTAAAATAAAACATGGTAATGGCTCTCCAATCCCAGGCACAGTTTCACAGTACTTGCTTTAGCACAACATTCTATACACCAAGCATGCCAAGAAAAAAATAAATAAAAAAACAAAACAAACAAACAAAAAAAGTACAAAAAAGAAAACAAATAATCACAAACAGAGTGAACCCAAAGGCATTAATTTGTCCTACATTTTTCTTCCCTAGAAATTCAAACGGTTTCTGTGGCTTATAAGCCAATCAGGAAAAAGAAGTACCCAAACTTTCTTTTTTCTTCACTGCTCAGTTTTGATCATCAGTCACAGCTTCTGCTGAGCAGACACACCTTTCCAGTAATCAAGAATGTCATGCAGGTCCTCCCCTTTAGCAAACTGCACCTTTTTTCGTAGAGCATTTCCAGCCGTCACATAACAAGCCTCATCGCGCGGGCCTTTCCGGTATGGACGAAAGCGCTCCCAGATCCTCAGTGAGCTCTCTGAGGAGTACTCTGGGCTAGAGGAGTATCCAGAGTAACTGGAGTTGTGGCGGGCAGGTGAAAGCTGGGAATAAGATGCTGCATCCCTGCGGGAGCGCGTCAGGGGTTTAAGGAAAGAAACTTTCTGGGCTGGGGAGCCCTGGTGGGAGCCTTCATAGTAGAGAGCTGGGACGGAGTGGCGGTGCTCCGAGCAGTGGTAGTCTTGTTGCACCTCCAGCTGCTGTTGCTGTTGTTGTATTTGTTGTTGTTGATGGTAGTGGTGTGACTTCTGGCTGTCCTGATGTTGGGCACCAACACCACCACTGTCGCAACCACCACCACCCCCTCCTCCACAGCTTCCACTCCCCACTAAAGGCAGCCTGTCAAGGGGCTCCCCACAGCCCACAGGACTGGCCCGATCTGGGAACTGCTGCTGCTGTTGATTGCAGGCATCTGGGCTCCTTGGTTCAGGAACATCCAGGCTGTAAACTCTAACCCCTCCACGTTCCCTTTCTCGACCCACAGAGCCACAAGATGTGGTGCTGCTCTGTTTTTTGACAGCATTTGCCATAATTACAGCTGCATCTGCACTCATTTGCCGTTGAATTGGACGAGCAGCAGTGGCTGGAGGAGGGTGCCTGTAGGGGGGAGAAACAACAAAGCCACCACCACTGATCCCTGGGCGCTCAGAGAGAGGGGTATTCAAGGCAGGGAGTGGGGGAGGAGGTGGTATTTTGTTGGGACCAATGACCTGACATCCCTCTGTCACCCCTGGAGAAAGTGGGATTAGGCCTCGAGTAAGAGAGGATGTGCTGGTGGGCGGGGGAGAGGTGGGGTTGGAGGAAGCTGTGGGGTTAGTTGAGGCACCAGAGGCTGCAACTGCTGCTGCATCCAGTTTAAGTGCATCAATGCAGTTGTTAATGATTTGGTTAACCTTGTCCACCTCCATGGCAATAGTAGAGATCTCTGAAGCTGAGCCATGTCCATCATCATCTGAGTCATCTCCAAGATCAGTTCCATCATCATCCCTCAAGCTCTCCCCCCTCATCCCTCCATGCCCACCATCTCCCATTCTTTCCATCCCTGCTCCTCCAGTTCTCACATCCATATAATTTCCTTTACTTGTAGCCAGGGCTTCTGAGAAGGCAGTGGCCATCTTTTCTACCTGAGGGATTGAGGAAAGTCTTGAGGAGGTGGTGTTAGCTGAGTGGAGCATTCCTGAACTTGAAGATGTGGACATTTTTCCCCCATGATGGTGCTGATACTGGTGATGTTCTCTAGACTGCTCCTGAAGTTTGTGGACTGCTGATGGATCGTTTGCTACTGCTGCTGCCACCTCTGGCCCATAACGCATTTCCAGGATAGTCTTCTTGACACAGATAGACTTTTTCTTCTCATCATGCATTCGCTTCTTACGAAGACAATAGTATACAATTCCTAAAACAATGAGCATACCAAAAAGGCAGCCCACAATGGTCATTATGTAGTGAGTAGTGGTGGAGGGAGTGGCAGACATATCATCCTGATTTTGACCTAAAGTGGAAAACTGGATGCAGGTGTGGTTATAACGTTGAGAGTTGCGGATGGAGGCAACACAAAAGGTGTAGTTGTTATGAGGCTTGAGCTTGTTGACAGTAATCATCTCTTTCTTGTGCTTCAAATTCATGACATCTGACACAAATGTGTGGTTGTTCTGTGTCAGAATATACATTTTGCTGAAAGGTCTTGGAATCCTTACAAGGAGAGACGCTGATGAGAAAGAAACCTTTATTACCTTGATGCTGGGACTGAAATTGTCATCAGTAGATGAGGAAGAGGTGGTGGGCTGGTGATATGGACCAACACCACCAAACATCTCTGGCCCAATTCCAGAAGGACCATCCAGATCTGGTGGTAGAGAGGTCATTCCAGGAATCATCACACCATCCCGACAGTGGTGATACAAAATGGTTTTGGCATTCCGACCAGCATGGCCAGCAGCAATAGGACTCAGTAAGGGGTAGCCAAACATTTCCCGGGGTGTCTCACACTGGAGGCGATCATAGGTGTGTGACACATTGTTGAAGAACTCCAACCAGGTTAGAAAGCTGTAAAGATCACAGCCACAGTGAAATGGATTTGCAGCCAGTTCACACACCATTAACCGACTGAGAACTGTGAATGTAGATGGGTCAATGCGAGTAAGTTTGTTAGATGACAGGTCAATGCTGCTCAGGCTGGGGCACTCCCAGAATGCATTGCTGGCAATAACCTCAATGAGGTTGTGCTGCAGGAAGAGGCACTGCATGCGGCCAAGCCCTCTCATCATACCTTCAGTTAAGTTTGTCAACTTGTTGTAGCCCAGCTGAAGAACCTAAAAAAAATCATAAAATAGCATTATGGTAGTTTTAGCTTTTTTTTTTTTTTTTTTTTTTAATAGAAGACTAGACTCAAAAGAATCATCATAATTGACACTGTGCTCACGCTGCAACTTTTTAAAGAAAATCTAAAAGTTATGTGGCAGAAATCAAATGAAAAAACTAGTCATGATGTGCTTTATTCGTTTTTCAAGCACAAAGCTTTTAGGATCTATGCCCTCATTACCTGAAGATTGGCTTGTCCTGCAAAGGCTCCATCTTCAATATAGTTGATTTCATTCTTGGTGAGGTTGAGGTCAGTCAAGTTGGTGAAGCGATACATTGAACTGAAAAGCACAGCTTTTAGCTTGTTCTCATTCAATCTCAAGTCATGGACTGTGTTGTTGATGTGTTGGGGGATAGTCTCATAGGGTGGCTGGTTCTGACTGCATATGGCCAGCCAGACATAGCCTTTGTCCCCTTCAATGAGCCAGCAGTCCCCATTGACCATGTTGGAGAAATAGGAGAAGAATAGGAGCGAGGGGAATAAAAGGGGGAGGAGCGAGGAGGTGGCAGAAGCGCCCTGCATGATGCCAGTGAAGGGAGATAATAGAGAAAGCTATAGGAAGGAGAAATCTAGGGACAAGCAGGAAGTTGCAAGGAAAATGTTCTTAAGAAAAGATGGGTCTGGGTTGGATGCTGAAAAGAGGGGAGGGGGATACTTTACAATGCTAGTCTTAGCATCATGGTAATTAGCAGGGCAGCCATGTTATGTCATCTTCTGTTGAACTGCAAGGTGAGGGAACACTTGTCTTCATATCTCTCTGTTCTCTGTAGGCTTCTCTTGTGTCAAGTTGAATGGATGGAACTTTGGAATGATCTGTAAAAGAAAACATAAAAGAAATGTATGACTTTTATTAGAGATATATTTTATTATAACTATTAAAAAATGTCATAAAGTAAAATGTATTTCTACATTTCATAAGTAACCTTGTAAAATCATGACTCAAGAACGTAAGAATTGTAAAAGGTTCACCAGATTCCATGCACCTCAGACATATTTTAGCCTATTGCACACACATAGTCATTCTTCCTCTGTCATTTACCTCCAAGTATATGAAATACTGAAGCTTTAACTTATACAGTTCAGCATTTGTGTTTACTAATATCTTTACAGTCTCAAACAAGCCTTTTTTAACTCAAAGTGAAGCATGAATCACCCAAATGCTGACAGAACATTGTCTCTACAGACATTTGTTCTTATGGCACTTTCCTGTTTAAATCCAAGCTTTCTAACCCATCTGCATGTCATTTGAATAGCAGTCAAGATTTACATATGAAAGGGATCAGTTGCCTGTTGCATCATGAGAAGCATTGTTCTCTAGTCTGCCCTGTTGCTGGGAACAACATTCTTATAATCACACATGCATTTCACAAACATTTACATTCAAATACTCATGTCTTCTAACAGTTGCATAAATGCATGTACAAACTACAAACAGACACACACACACACGCACACATGCACACACACACACACACACACACACACACACACACACATATATATATATATATATATCAGGGCCTTGATGCCTTTCATCCACAAAAACAACGAAGAAAACATAGCTCTGTTCTTTGAAGAACAGACCAAAATGTCACTGCCATGCTCCACATTCAGACTACTTTCTAATTCCAGCACAGAACTGAACTCATTACAGTATATTCTGGGCTGTTTCCCCAGAGGTGAAAGTAAAGAATCTGTTCCATCTTCTTTTTAAGTGGGCTTTTTACTGCTAGAAATTAATATATGTCATTTTTGAAAATTGTTGATATTTTTTCTACATCTGTGTCACATGCACATGAAATGAGACACACATGGTGGTCAGTAGGTATAGACAGCCAAATATAATTAGTTCTGATTATGACAACCCCCTCAGCAGTGGTCATTGATCAGTATGACAACGCAGAGCACAAAGCTGTCTTTAGTGCTTAAATACATGTCTTTGCAAATGATAGAAAAGCAGCACCCAGGGTTGGGTTCCTTATACCAAATAATTGTTATACAGTTAATAAGTATAACCCCAAGAGACCTGTGCCTATTATACAGGCATCTGCTTGAATTAAATAAGTATATCTCTGCTACCACAGGGTATATTTAAAAACCTTTGGAGTCAAAGTAAAAGTTATGTTGTGAAATTTGTTAAGGTGTGTAAATATTAATATGTGTTCATTGGGGAAAATAAATAAAAATGGCACATAACACAAATTTAAAAAGTTTCAGGCTTGCCCTCCTCCCTGAGCCGCCACCTTATCGTGGTGGAGAAGTTTTTGCAACCTGACGATCCTAGCGGCTATGTTATCGGGGGCTCATGCCCCTGGTAGGGTCATCAATGGAAAACAGGTGATTAGGGGAGGGACCAGATGAAGTGTGGCTCAAATCATCCCTATGATGATGACAAAGCAAGGACCAGAGTTTCCCTTGCCGGGATGTGGGTCACCGGGGTCCCCCTCTGGGGCCAGGCTTGGAGGTGGGGCACGGAGGCGAGCGCTTGGTGGCCATGCCTTTGCCCATGGGGCCCGGTTGGGCTCAGCCTGAAAGGGTGACATGGGCCTCCCCTCCCGTGGGCTCACCACTTGCAGGAGGAGCCATAGGGGTAGGGTGCAGTGTGAGCTGGGCAGCTGCCAGAGGCAGGGACCCTGGCGATATGATCCTCGGCTGTAAAAGCTAGCTCTAGGGACGTGGAATGTCCCCTCTCTGGTGGGGAAATTGCCTGAGCTGATGCGCACGGTTGAGCGGTTCTGGCTAGACATGGTTGGACTCACCTCGATGCACTGCTTGGGCTCTGGAACCACTGTCCTTGTGAGGGGCTGGACCCTCTTCCATTCTGGAGTTGCTCCCAGTGAGAGGCGCCGAGCAGGTGTGAGCATGCTCATTGCCCCCCGACTCGGTGACTGTACGTTGGTGTTTACCCTGGTGGACGAAAGGGTACCCTCCCGTCGCCTTCAGGTGGGGGGACGGGTCCTGACTGTTGTTTGTGCTTATGCACCAAGCAGCAGTTCAGAGTACCCACCCTTTTTTGAGTCCTTTGGGGGGGCGTGTTGGAGAGCACTTCTTCCAGGGACTCCCTCGTTCTGCTGGGGGACTTCAATGCTCACATGGGCAATGATGGCGAGACCTGGAGGGACATGATTGAGAGGAACGGCCTCCCTGATCTGAATCCAAGTGGTGTTTTGTTGTTGGACTTCTGTGCTAGTCATGGACTGTACATGACAAACACCTTGTTCAGACATAAGAGTGTCCACATGTGCACTTAGCACCAGGACACTCTAGGCCGCAGTTCGATGATCGACTTTGTAGTCGTATTGTCGGACTTGCGGCCGCATGTTCTGGACACTCGGGTGAAGAGAGGGGCAAAGCTGTCAACTGATCGCCACCTGGTGGTGAGTTGGCTCAGATGGTGGGGGAGGATGCCGGTCTGGCCTGGCAGACCCAAGTGTGTTGTGAAGGTCTGCTGGGAATGTCTGGCGGAGTCCCCTGTCAGAAAGAATTTCAACTCCCATCTCTGGCAGAGCTTGAACCATGTCCCGGGTGAGGTGGGGGACATTGAGTCCGAGTGGGCTGTGTTCCGTGCCTCTGCCAGCTGTGGCTGTAAGGTCTTCGATGCCTGTCGTGGCGGTAACCCCCAAACTCATTGGTGGGCAATGGCAGTAAGGGATTCCGTCAAGCTAAAGAAGAAGTCCTATCGGGCCTTTTTGGTGTGTGGGCGGTCGCTGAGGCAAAAACGCGGGCATGGGCGGAGTTTGGAGAGGCCAAGGAGAATGACTTCCGGACGGCTTCGAGGAGATTCTGGTCCACCATCCGGCGGCTCAGGAGGGGAAAGCAGTGCTCCATCAACACTGTGTACAGTGGGGATGGGGGGGCTGCTGACCTCGACTCGGGTTGTTGTGAGGCGGTGGAGGGAATACGTCGAAGACTCAATCCCACATCTTCTGATGAGTGAGCAGAGTCTGGGGTAGCTGGTGCTGGCTCTCCCATCTCTGGGGCTGAGGTCGCTGAGGTGGTTAAAAAGCTCCTTGGTGGCAGGGCCCCGGGGGTGGATGAGGTCTGCCCAGAGTTCCTTAAAGCTCTGGATGCTGTAGGACTGTCTTGGCTGACACACCTCTGCAGCATCGCATGGACTTCGGGGACAGTTTCCCTGGACTGGCAGACTGGGGCAGTTGTCCCCCTCTTAAAAAAGGGGGGCAGGATGGTGTGCTCCAACTACAGGAGGATCACACTCCTCAGCCTCCCCGGTAAGGTCTATTCAGGGGTGCTGGAGAGGAGGGTCCATCAGATAGTCGAACCTCGGATTGAGGAGGAGCAGTGTGGTTTTCGTCCCAGTCGTGGAACAGTGGACCAGCGGACCAGCTCTACAACCTCTTCAGGGTCTTTGAGGGGGCGTGGGAGTTTGCCCAACCAATCTACATGTGCTTTGTTGACTTGGAGAAGGCATTCAACCGTGTTCCCCAGGGACTCTTGTGGGGGGTACTCTGGGAGTATGGAGTGCCGGGCCCGCTTGGACGAGCTGCCCGGTCCCTGTACGACCTGTGTCAGAGCTTGGTCCGCATTGCCGGCAGTAAATCAGAATCGTTTCCAGTGTGGGTTGGACTCCGCCAAGGCTGCCCTTTGTCACTGATTCTGTTCATAACTTTTATGGACAGAATTTCTAGGCACAGCCGAGGTGTTGAGGGGATCTGGTTCGGAAGCCTCAGGATTTGGTTTCTGCTCCTTGCGGATGATGTAGTTCTGTTGGCTTCATCGGGCCATGATCTTCAGCTCTCACTGGAGCGATTCGCAGCCGAGTGTGAAGCGGCTGGGATGACAATCAGCACCTCCAAATCCAAGACCATGGTCCTCAACCGGAAAAAGATGGAGTGCTCTCTCCGGGTCTGCAATAGGGTCCTGCCCCAAGTGGAGGAGTTCATGTATCTCGGGGTCTTGTTCACGAGTGAGGGAAGGATGGAGCAGGAGATTGACAGGCAGATCGGTGCGGCGTCTGCAGTGATGTGGACACTGTCTGTCTTGATGAAGAGAGAGCTGAGCCACAAGGCAAAGCTCATAATTTACTGGTTGTCCTATGTTCCTATCCTCACCTATGGTCACGAGCTGTGGGTAGTGACCTAAAGAACAAGATCGTGAATACAAGCGGCCGAAATGAGTTTTCTCCGCAGGGTGGCCGGGCTCTCCCTTAGAGATAGGGTGAGAAGCTCGGTGATCCGGGAGGGGGTCAGAGTACAGTCGATGCTCCTCCACATTGAGAGGAGCCAGATGAGGTGGCTCGGGCATGTGGTCAGGATGCCTCCTGGTGAGGTGTTCCACCGGAACTGGAAAGAGGCCTCAGGGAAGACCCAGGACACACTGTACGGACTACATGTCTCGGCTGGCCTGGAAACACCTCGGGATCCCTCCGGATGAGCTGGTGAATGTGGCCGGGGAGAAGGAAGTCTGGGTTTCCCTGCTTAGGCAGCTGCCTCCGCAACCCGACTCCGGATAAGTGGCAGAAAATGGATGGATGGATGAATGGATTCAGGCTTGGGCCCCCCCAAAATTAAAAAACAACAACTTCCAAAATGGACATATATTTTACTTTGGAATGATGTAGCTGTAGCTCTAAACCTCTAACAAATCATAGTGCAATATGTCTTCAGTGTTTTAACAATGTAGTAAACAGACAAAATAAACCTTCAACAAAGCCATTTCACCAACCCAGGTCGCATCTAATACATCAAATATGTAGTCAGTATAGTTTGCATGACTCACCACATCTTTGCGTGCAGTGCTGTGACTGACATGTTTGAAAATCACAACTCACATTGAAATGGATATATTTGTATACAGAATTGTGATTTTCCTTTGTTTCATTGCTCTCTGGTGGGACAAATACTTCCTTTGCTGAGTCCATCCCAAGCCTGTTTGGAGACACTCCCTTGCAATTCATTGTCTTACTCTCTTGTATGAGGTTTATCCCTTCCACATGAGACATGATCTCATTCGGTGCTCCACATAGTGAAACCCAAAGGGTTCACATGGGGGAGGCAAGAGACACAGTAAGTCTGCATGCGTTCGTGTTTAGGGATATGATTGCATAATTAGGAAAATGGGGCATGCAGCAGTACCTATCTCAAAGGGACAAAGCATACTCTTAACACTTGTCCATTTGTAACTGTGAAAATGTAAGACTTAACATCAGACTTTCCTTTATTTCATTGTTGCTGTACAATAAAAGATGTGCAGCTGAAGCAATTTAGCATTTTCAACAAATCAAGTGTAAAGTAAACCATGAGGTTAATGGAAGCAATGTTTTGGATTCATGCCATGATGATAAGCTCCACTTGAAAAGCTCCACTATATACAGTATACTCCAATTTTTCTTGCAGTATGAGTGGAAAGTAGCTGATTTGTTATCTTTAAACAGGGGGTGGTCCATTGGGGGTATCCTCTAGTTACACCCTCCTAAAAAAAAAAAAAAAAAAAAAAAAAAAAAAGGGGGGGGGGGGGGGGGGGGGGGGGGGAGGGCTGCACATGTAAGGGAATTTTTGTGCTGTCTTTATTAATTTCAGATAATACCTTTGCCTAATTCTTCTACTTTCATAATCTCCACTCCCAGGCAAAACCACATACTATACAGGTTGTAAGAACTGCATCATATCTTGCTAACATTATGCTATACAGTTGTGTTTTTGTGAGAAAACTATGAATGATCACTGAAAATAAAATTAATATAATAATAATGGATTAGATTTATATAGCGCTTTTCAAGGCACCCAAAGCGCTTTACATTGTGTGAATCCATTATTCATCCACTCCTCACTCATACCTGGTGATGGTAAGCTACATGTGTAGCCACAGCTGCCCTGGGGCAAGCTGACGGAAACGTGGCTGCCAGTCTGCGCCTACGGCCTCTCCGACCATCACCGAACATTCATCCACACATTCATACACCAGCGATGCCAACACTGGAGGCAAGGAGGGTTAAGTGTCTTGCCCAAGGACACAACGACAGATGACTGCGGGAGCGGGAATCGAACCGCCGACCTTCCGATCATTGGACGACCTGCTCTACCGCCTGAGCCACTGCCGCCCTAATCTTCAAATAAAACAGACACACAGTCCCTGTTTCACAAATCTTTTTTTTTTGTCCATTTTTAAAACCACACAATGCAAAAGGGGCAATTATCATACTCCACAAGCTCCATCCGCTCATGTGATACAGATCTGGGTTACTCTGTGAAGAAGCTCCTATTGATCCTAACTGTTACCATGGAAACAGATTTATGATTGACAGTGCCAATTTATTCTAACACTATGAGAATGGAATGTTGTTGGCATTTGCATCAAATCAGTATGTCTGTTCCACTCTATTACCCACAATGATAAAACCCTTCGTGAATTCTAATAGCATCCAATGAACATCGACTGTGACAGGTGCTGGAATGGGGGGGGGGGTCCATATCTCAAATGAACTATTACCAACATGACTCCTGGACCGAGGCCAGTGTCAGCCCAAATGTAAATTCATTGGCTGTGACCCCTCGTGCCTCTGGCTGCATATGATGCAGTCATTTTGAATTGTATAACCTGTGGATTATTCGGGCTCATCTAACTGGCGTGCTAAAACAGAGTGATGCAGATTTATCCACTTGAAAGTGAAGGGCAACTGCATACTGAGCCTTTCATTTAATTCATGCTTGAAATCTGTGTGTGATTAGTGGCTGTTTTACTCGGGCAGTAACTCATTACACTATCATGCATGGACCCTCTGCTTTGTAGGTGTCAAGAGAAGCAGTAAAAATTGATCTAAGACCAGAAAAAGGCAATTAATTCCAAAACTTTCCTAGGATAAATTATTTGATAATTACTAAATGATTCACAAAATGCTTGTAACATAAATGTAAATCCTGTGGGGGTGAACAGTATAGTATCTAGTACATAGGTTAAAGCGTTGCTGAAGAAACATTTGCACTTGTTTTGACTTAAATGAATACTGTACAATAATAAAAAAGAGGTATGTATATATATATATATATATATATATATATGTGTGTGTGTGTTTGTGTGTGTGTGTGTGTGTGTGTGTGTGTGTGTGTGTGTGTGTGTGCGCGTGTGTGTGTGTGTGTGTGTGTGTGTGTGTGTTTGTGTAAGTATATTCATTCATTATATTTTGCTTACTATCTAGCCTGTTTTATAGATTCTTATGCTTTTTATTATTTTGAACCAATCTTTAAACTATATGTCTATATATGCTGTGGGTTCTTCTGGATTGAAAAACCATATTAACCATATCATATTTGCCTTTGCCATGTCTTCTTCCCAAATAAAAAATAACTGATTTAGTGCTAAGATCTTCTGATTGACATTGAACTTGCTTTTTTTTTTACTCTGCAGAATAGCTTACTGTTTGTATTGTGTGGTGTTTCTTTGTTTTATGGACCCCCTTGAAAATGAGATGCTGCATCTCAAGGAGTTTTCCATTAAATAAATTTCAAATTACTCATACAGATAAAATATTAGTTAGATTGACTGATTTTAAGATGTTCTCCAATTCCAATGTCACCACTTAATGTCAATAATTGTTACACTGTCTTATTTGAATGACAAAATGCCATAGTCATTGTTGTCAAACTTCTTTTTTTCTGAAATTCACATTCTTGTATAGTTGCTTCATGCCATAACATTGTTATATAATTCAGGGATAAAATAAATCTAAAGGAAAAACTTAACTCCTGTTGCTAGATGAGATAAAAGAAATGTGGGAAATCATTCAGTGACTTTGGACCTATGCAGTTAATGGCAGCTAATGGCATGTCCTTCCCAGCACTTTAAAGGGTTTAAACTAAGATTTGACATTCGAGTTGGACAAAATGTCAAAAAAATCAAAGGCTAGAGCTACTGGTGATACATGACCATATTCGCATGATTATTTTGGCAGGTGCAAAGTCTTCTGCCTGTCTGCAGCTTATTTTCTAATCAGTTCTCTTTAGCAACTATAAAAAGTTGTGTTTGTATGAACTGACAATTGTAACAAAACAGCCACTTTAAAGTGCTTTTGGAGAGATCTTAAAGATGTAAATACTCTCAAACAGATAATCATAATTGTGTCATATGGATAATGAAATTAGATTTTCTACATGTTTTGTTGCATCTGCTTTGTTGTTATTGCTCAGCAGCGTCCCAAGGCTGACAAACTGCACTTCACAACCTTTTCTTTCAGGTGGTTGTGTCACTTTACAGCTGAGTTACACTTTTTGTGCCGCATGACACAACTGGCCACTTTGAACGTGAATCATGGCTAATTTATCAAAAAAGCACAGAAGGACATTATCAGAGAATAACAGGAAAGAAAAAGAGAAAATGACAAAACCAGAAATAAGATAAGAGTCAGTGTTGTGCTGATTTTTACTTGCTGTAGAGAGCTCAGAGTAGAGTTAGGAAGCAAGACAGATGCTGGATTAGCAGTTGTTAGGGGGCGCATCATTGGAAAATTTGCCAAAGTATAGTGGTGCTTACAGAACTTTGGCAAGTTTTTGTTTTGCATGCCATCTCTTCTCTGAGCTCTCTAAACTACACAATATTAAGAGGTGCAGTTACATCCCAGGACACTGCAGGACAATGGGGCTGCAGGAATGTGTGTCATGAATGTCAGTGTGCCATCAAAACGAGTCAGGGGCACAGAGTTTTAAGGTAAGTAATTGCTTTAAGCCAGTACCCCTTGTGACAGCCTATAGGCTGATGTCATGGTTTCTGATTCGCATCCCCATGGTCATCATTCTAAAGTGCCCTAATAGGTTGTTTAATGTGTTCCTCTGTGCTTTCTAAGATGGAAAAACAATGCTGTACCAAGTAGCTGTCAGCAAAACACAGACATTTTTACCTCATTTAACCTATGCTGCTGTTGAGGGTCTGGTATTATACCGATTGGATATCTAAATTTCCACTTATACTTAATTTTTTAGCTTTTTTTAAAGTAAAACTGATAGAATATTGTATATAGTGGGCATCATGCACACATACACATGCATGCATATTCATGCACAGTGGAAATAATAAAGTGATTGGACGACTTAATGTTTGAACATTTTAATATTCCTTTGAAAGTGAGCACTGGGAGTGGCCCTAAGACACATTTAAACCCCTTTGTACTTGACTGCCAAACTGCTCAGAAACAATAATCTCCAAAAAGCCCTCATTCTTCACGTGACGTCTTTTTGCTCTATATCTGTGGTTATCACTAGATCTTTCTACTCTCCCACTTTCATTCTTCCTCCACTGCTTTTTATCTCTCAGCTCCTCTAATCCCCCTGCAAGCCTTGATATTTGTTCCTGTCTCCTGATTTCCTAGGTTTGTCTCTTTCTCAACCCCCTTGTATCACTTTCTTTTCCATCGTTTTGCACTGTTGTTGTACTTTCACTCTTGTCCAGGCCATTTCCCTGGAGTACAGTCAGTGTAGTGTGGATGTAGTGTGGTGCTGTGAGCAAAACACTCTTTCCTCTCCAATTCACACATGGCTTAGGAATGAGACAAACACAACTACAGGCGGACGAGGTTCCTCTGAGAGCTTAACCTTGTGTAAGCCTGAGTGGAACAGATGATTTCTCAGTGGCCATAAGAGGAACCTGCTAAAAGCAGTAGTACAACTTTGTTAAGGACTGTTGAGCAAAATGTTGCTTGTTCACTCCTGGCAGAGTTTACACATACTGATTTGCTCTTCTAGCTATGCACCTTCAGATACGACTTTGCTGTATTTATATTTTTAAAATATTTTCTGTACATTTGATAGAAATGTGAATTTCATTGCTCTCCCATTTACTCTCATGTCATGAGCAGCTATTTGTTGCTCATATAGGTCAGAGAAATGCAGCGAGATATAAATAAATTAGGACGATGAGACAGAAAAAGGAGAAAGATAGAGCTGCGTTTGATCTGTGATTCCTTCATACTCCTCTTATTCATAATCACAAAGAGTAGAGACAAAGTCACAGATGCTGTAATATAAATCACCTTATAAGCATCATGTTATTATGGGGAAGATCCTGGCTGAAAACACACACAGCCACACAAACACATACACAAAAAGACCTTTAGAGAGTGAGGTAGCAGAGAGGAATGAAAGCGAGAGTCAAGAAAAGAATGTTCTAACTACCCCTCGTGGGTTTGATCTATAATTCATATATTTTTTTACCGTTGTGTACTACTTGAGATCTTTTCAACATCTCTCCTTTTTGTTATGTCTGTCTCACTTTTCCATGTCCCTTCTGACTTTTTCTCTGTGTTTGTCTTTATCTGCTTGCCAGTGTGTGATGTTTAGTCCACCATCATCTGTGGCTCCTCATGCATGACATCATATCCATTTCTTGAATGCCTTGCAGGAAGAAAAAGTGATGCAGTGGAGTGTGGCAGACGGGCCCGAAGGTCTGAGGCTAAATGGAGCAAAGCACCTCAGCAGCCCTCCAACTGACCACTCCATCACTTTTACTAACATTCTCTCTTTTCTGTCCCCATGATGACCTGGGGGAAGGCCTAGGGGCCTCAACTCCATGGTGCACCTGCAAGATTAAAGAGTTTCCAGTAGAGGAAGCAGGTGAGATACACTACCTTTCCCCAAAGCTAGTTTGAAAGCCAGGAGATGCATGTTAAAACTCAAGCACAGTTATGGCAACCATGTAGAAAGAAGAAGGTTGTTTTCTTGCCGGAGGCCAGGATAGGATTTGGAGAAAAGTAGCAGAGAGAAGCAGGACACGTGTAGCTTGAACCTGGGCCAAGGTAGAACAGAAACTGGATTATGAGAACTACAAAGGGCATTGAGTATAATTCAGTGATTGAGGTCAGTGAAATGTCAGAGATTACATTTTGGACAATAAAGCAATGAAGTGCAGGATGTGTCAGACAATTATAATACAATAAAGCTGGAAAAAAAATCACTGTACCTGCATGTGATAAAAGATGTGAATTAGATAGTAGATACAAGGCATTTCCAAAGATTTTAGATGGATGATAAAAACACCAGCCTTTAAAATAAGAAGATAAATTTAATTTAGCCTGTTACATATCATAACCTTTAGATTACCCACCTTAGTAAGGTTTCATTTTAAAGATGACTCCACTGTAGAGTTAACAAACAAACAGAAGTTGATTTTTCTTTTTTTTATCCATTTAGTTATGACCTATAATACATTTATTGATCGATTTCTGGATGGACAAATAGACAAAGTTGTCTGTGAAAATGGGGGGGCTTGAGGTACAGTGCAACAGATCTGATTTCAGCAAATGAAAATGATTTCAGGGAATAGATAAAGCAAAGCTCCAATCAGACTTATAGCACTCAGGGAGGCTGGGAAATCTCAATATTGCATGCGCTGATCAGTGATTTTAATTCCATTGAAGTGCACACAGGTTGTGATTCTCTCCCCCTACACCTCAGCATTAATAACACTTCCAAATACCCTCTGTTTGGTGTGATTTTTATTGGTCTTACTGTTGTTTAAAAAGAAGGATGTTAGCACCGGTAACATGGGGTGTTTTTCATTTTATATTATTATTGCATTATAAATCTTGATGAGTAGCTTGATAGTGTGAAACCAGCTCTACTTAATGAGTGTTTTTATACAAGGAAACAAGACAAACATAAGTTATTTTTGCTCTGTCATAAATCATACTTTTAAGTTTCTATCCATTCATCTAGTCATGATTTTTTTTCTCACACAATATGATTAAATGCTTTTACTTCCCGTGCAGCTAACAATAAATTATTTTCTCCTAGATTAAGCCTCAGTTGTGACACAGATTTTTATCTTTCCCTTTCCTGTAACCAGTGTCAAATCTCTGAGCAATTAGTTTTTACTGTTTACTGACAATTACTGTTGTTATGCGCAAAAGTCTAATAGTGTGCAGTTTATACAATAACCTAGATTTCGCATTAATCAAAACAAAATGAGATTTTTCAGCATAATTATTAAATCCTTTCATTCTTTAAGCTATTTAATTTAAAATAATGTAATTAGTTCACTTGGGAAGTTGACACTTGAGTTGGACAGTGACTCACATCCCAGCAACAACATCAAAGATGTGTGTCCAGAAAAGCACAGTCCTAGGATTTCAGACTCCCAAGCCTCTGGTAGATGACATGAGCTTAAAAGGATGACCATCCACAGGGAGCATATGGTGATCAGAAAACTACAGTCTCCTGATGGAAGAGGTTTATAAAGGTTCACAGCCTTAGACCCATCATTACCAGCGTTACAGTCAAATGGAAAAAAGGAAAAGAATACAAACCAAAAAAAAAACATACTTTTTTTCTTTTGCTAAATGTATGTTTTTTTTTTTGTTTGTTTTTGTTTGTTTTTTATTTTTTTGTTTTTGTTTTTGTTTATGCCATTGATGTCAATTCATGATAACCTTTCTGGTCACTACAGATTACTTTAAAACAAAGTTTAAGGCTGAAAATATGTTTGCAAAACGTAAAAAACACTTTTTATAAATTCTGTAACTGTGCTCATCCATTTCCTGCTACTATACATGTAGCAATATTATTTTTTTCCCCCCATTTTATCTGCTGTTGAAATCCAAACATAATAGCATCACATGCTATTTATTGCTAATCTATGGACTGTTCTCTTGTAAGGATGATCAAAGGCCCAAATATTTTTTTTTCCTCATCTTATTTAGAAAAATTCACTAAATCAATGTTTTTAATTAAAACACTTAAAACAGTCTTAAAATTTACTACAAGAAAATTCTCTCAACACCAATACACACCCATGACCCATGTATGTTGTGGGGGCATTTGAGAATTAAACTGCACAAGTCATGCCACAATGTAGCTTGAAGTTCAGTATATTTGCAACTATCAGCATATCTGTTATCCTGCAGCCTATCCATTGGCACAAATGCTGCCATAGCAACAATTTATCAGTGTTTGAAGTGTGACAGCACATTCACTTTTTGATCACAGAGGAGCAGGAGAACTAATGATGCATAAAATGATGGTAAAGTAGAGATAGAGAAGCAGAGAGTCAGAATACGAGTGACATGAAAAGCAGAAGAGACTGATGGATAGGGTAAAGTCATGTATGTCATTTTAGACACCACTGACCACGAGGATATGTTGGATGCAGCTTTGTATGAATAAAACAGAACCTAAAGTTGTAGAACCTAGGAAAGACTTGGGTTAGCATTTTATGTGTAATGTGCATTTCCAGGATAAGGACATAAAAAGCCACATGGGACAGCAATGTGCATTGCTCACCATTTATGTGTGAGTCATGAATATTCTAGCCACTAAATTGTATCTTGGAGTGTTGAGGAATTCTATCTGCAAGACTGAAAATAAACCACAATGCTGGAAAAATAAAAGGAATAAAAAATAAATATAAAAAAAAAAACAACACTTTCATTCTGCAGTTGCACGTGCTGCATGGAAATCAACATTTATGGCTGCAGTAAGCCTTTACCAGTTATACATGTTGGCATCATACATGCAAAAGTAGGAGATTTGGCTGGCGTAGGTGCAGATATGAAATACAAATAAAGGAAGAGAGCCCAAAAAATAAAATTGCGCTAATTAGACAAATATTACAGAAGCAAGTCCAAGTTTATTGTATTCATCTGGGCTTATAATCATCACTATATGTTGCAGAAGCACATTTTCTGGCTTCAGCTTTTATGTTACACCTTGTATATGCATTCTGTAAATGCATAAAACAGTATGCTACATGGAACTCACAACAGTTAAAAATAAAAAAGGAAATGTAAGGAGCTGGAAGGGGTTAAATCAGTTCAGTTCTGCTTCCAGATTTGAGGAATGATTCGGTTTAATTATTAAACTACAGGAGAAAAATTGAGAACAGAGCAAACCTGAAATAAAACCTGATTACTTTGGCTTCACCTCAATATTTCTTCAAGATTTTTTTATGTTACACAGCATTTTCAGATAAAATCAAAATGGGTAGCCAATGGTAAGTGGTTTTGCCATCTAATTCAACTTGACATCACTCTTTCCAATAACCAACACCATTCTGTCTCTATGTGGCTTTCAGGGCAAACGATGGTCTCATATATTGTTTTTTACATCCCCTCCTTTGAAACTTGCATTATATGATCGTGCTGGTATTTTACATAATTTATGTTTAAGTACCATAGTGACTGAATGCCTGTTGATGCAAGGTGTGGAGGGAAATTGCTGGAATGTACAGGAAAATTAACACAGTTATGAGACAACAAGGTTTGTTGAGGGGCACTGAAACCTTGGGGTCTCATAAATAAGAAAAAGTTTTTCATCAAAAATTGAAATTGACAATGTCGGGAAACATATTGTCTGCTTTTCTTCATTCATCACAATCCTGCAAAATTCAGTAAGCCCAACATTTTTCTCCTTTATAGAAAACATATTTCTGAAGAGCAGGCTTCCTTTCTGAGAGTTAGACAAGTAGATCAATAGCAGTCTTAAATCTGAACAAGTAAAAATGAGGGCACAGCCTGCAGTTGGTTAGCTTGTTTTTGCAGAAAAATTAAAAGACAGAGTTAGTTGACTCAGAAAATAAAAAGGAATTCACCTCTCTGCCTTCCAAAAAACACTAATTACAGAGGGATGTTTATCTTCGGCTAGCTGTAAGTGAGACCCCTCTGGTGTAACTTTGGAACGCCTAGTGCTCTCCTATGGCATAAGTTTTAAAGAGACTGGGTTTGAAAAATAGTGTTTAAGATCTAACAAAGGAATTTCAGGTCTGTCTCTAGTCAATGATGAGAGAAAATAAAAAAGTAAATACATAAGTAAAGAAACACATACTTTGCACTACTCTGCACACACAACAACCACACTCACTGGACATCTTTGTGTGCATACTGCACCAACACTTTACACACCTTACATAGTATATTATTTATTTATCATCACTCATTTACATTTATGTTTATATTTTACTTTTTCTTTTAATAAAGGTTATTGATATTCTTTTATTCTATTATTCTTCCTATTGGTATTAATAGCTTTAATTCTTCTTCAAATATAGTTTTTCATTCTTCAAATATAGGACAGCTGTGATAAACATTTCACTACATAGTGTACTGTGTAGGATATTGTTTATGTGGCAAATAAAATTTTAATTTGATTTGAAATTTTAAGTGATGCCCTCACTTTTTTATATAATATTTCATCTGATAACCTCTCAGATATATCAAATCTTATAGACCTCCACATCTACAATTGTTGCTTTAATATTAATAACTTAGTCATGTTACGCATATTCAAAATACCTCAAATCCACATGACCTATAAGCTGTTCATATGCCTAAATATGCCTTTTATGACGTTTTTACATAAATCTTAAAAAGCCACAAAGTCCAGTGAAAGAGCTTGGTGTGGGTTTGAATGTTTGTATTGAAGCACTTTTAACTTTTGGAACTCCAGTCTGAGATTGATGGCGATATGACAAGATATGTTTACAGTTCCAGGTTTTACATTCAGGTCTTTGAACAGCACAACTTTACTTAAACCCTTTTTGTCACTTCTTGGTTGAGACTACTCCATATAAACCTCTTTGGTAAGTGTCATGGTTTGTGGATTTGGGGTTAGAGCTCTTTTAGTCTTATCATTTTCAGTTCTGGCTTTCCTATTTTATTTTGTAGTTTTTCCCCGTGAGTAATCGTTTTAAATTTCTGCTTCCTGTCATTAGTGCACCTGGTTTGATTTAGCTAACTTACTTTATGCTGTTCTTGTTAGGACTTCTCTGTGCGTATATTCCCCTTGATGTAATTTATTTTCTGCCAGTTCAGGGTAGTCTTGATGTCTTGTAGTCTCCATATCATGTAATATTCTTGCCTCCATTGCGTTTTGTTTTTATAAGGTAAATTTTCTGTTGTTGTTTTGAAAGCCTTTATTTGCATCCATCTCCCTCCTGCCTCATATGCCTGCACTTATGTCCTCTCATCCACACCTCAACCTTTACAGTAAGCTTTTACAGGTAATCATACAGAAGCCGAGAGCAGCTCAACTATTATTATTTTTTTTAATTGTTATTTCAATATATAGAGGTCATTTTCTTGTTACCTTAAGATGACAAGGGCAGTTTTTACATGAAAACAGAATAATTTTTCTTGTTATTTTGAGAAAACGAAATCATGTCTAATTCTGTGAATAATGGTAAAACTTAATAGTCAGACAGGTCGCAATTTCAGATTTTGTCAGACTAGACAGAAGTCAGCATTAATCAGCGATGGATGTTTCTTGATCTGACATCAGCTTGCATCCGTTGCTGGCTTGACTGTACTAAAGTATTCCAGTACAGAACAGCTCTGTACTGCAATGCCCCTTGACCCGGCCAGTTGAGGTGTTAGAAGTAAGGACGATCATTAATGGTGAAAATGAATCTTTTCACAAAGCCACCTTTACGTTACTTCACACCATTTTGTTCCTTGGTGAGATATTAACATGACAGTGTCAGAGACTTGGTTGTATATCAACAATGACACTATTAAGTTTGGGTTTGAAATCAATTCTTAAATCAACAAAATGATGTCTAAACTGCTATGGGGGAAATAAATAGACATATGCTCCCCCAAAAAATCCCATTTGTGATTTGTATAATAAACACTTGTGAGTTATAGAAATGGTGATTTTTTATTTTTTATTTATTTATTTTTTTTACTTCTTTCTTATTTCTTGATAAGGATTTATACTTTCTTCCTCAGATACTTTTGGTTCATTATTACCATTGAGCCAGCAGGATCTAAGCAATGACTCATAGTTAAAAATAATGGAGATTGCCGTGACTTTTTGTGGCCACAGATGGATGGATGGGTGGCTTTTCATACAGTACTGCATCCTATACTGGCTGATTATATCATGGGTCAGCTGAAGCAAACCCTGCTTTAGACCAATGAGGGACATATGCTCACAATTATGACTCATAGTGTAATGACAGACTTTAGGCTCTTTTAATTTAAATGAAAAAAATGTTTTCACTCTTCTGCTTTTACATGTCAGTTTTAGGTTTTCTTGTCATTTTTTACACAATATCATAATAAAATTACAAATGCACTTCCTGCAGGCTCAAAACATCCCTATGGCAATTTAAAAATGTTAAATGCTATTATTACAAAAAAAAAAAAAATGAAGTCTTTACAAAAAGGAAGAAGTGAACACATGTAAATAAAAATCCTTAAATGTCTTTGCACATACATAGAGCAGTATCTGTTGTGTCAGGGAGCAGGTGTACTTTCCTCAAGGCAAAACATTATTTGCTCCAAAGAGATTAAATTGGCAGTAATGCAACCATGCAAGCACAGTGAGGTGTATTGGTGTGTGGGTGTGGGTACGTTTGTTTTTGAGCATGTCCTTGTTCTCCAACAACACACAAGGTAGATAGCGCATATAAGAACATCTGAGCATCTGCATAACACTACGATGCGTCCATATGCACAGTACATCGTGTGGGTGTCTGTGCTTCCATGTGTAGGTTTTTATGCACAGATTTTCAGTTGCGCTGTTTTCACATGATTCCACATTACGATTGTTTTTGTTGGGGGTGATGCTAACAAACCGTCTGCACTGCTAAACTAGGCCACTGCCTGGCTGCCGGGCAAATAAAAGATGGAGAGACAGTGAAGGGGAGAAGTGGAGAGAAAGAAAGACTGAGGGACAGAAAGGAGGTAACGGCGATATTACATAACAATGTAAAATACCATGAGGGGCACCTTACATGTCACCATGACCCACAAATTGCTAGAATTATCAAGTCACATCAGACAGGTTGACGTGTCCTTGGGAGAAACAGGACCCCCACAATGCCCAAGACATGCTTACTGGTGGGGTGTAACTGTGAGAGAGAGAAAAAAGTAGTGTATATATTAAGTGTAAATGAATAAGAACGGCTGTTTTTTATGTGAATGATTGGATGGAGGACACATTATAAAGTGCTTTCAATTATAGATAGATTTATAGACGTTAGAGTTTACAAATACAGATTAAATGTAAAAGTATACATGCTTTTCCTTTGTTTATTAACTCCTTTTATAATTCCTCTGTCTATTTTTAACATGGACTAAATGTAGTATCACAGTAGTATCACTAGGTATCACTGTGTGAGACCCAGCGAGGTGTTAATGACTCATATGATAGCTGCTTGGATGATACCGGGTTGTTTGGTGGGTTTTTTTCAGCACTTCAGCATATTTTTTGCTGCGTGATAAATGATGGGGTATGATTGTGACTCTAACATCAAGAAAAGCTCTTATGTAAATGAAGCTTTAACGATGCTGTTTTATCTTACAGTTCCAGTGTGTAGCATTTAGAGGGAAATCTATTAGCAAAAATAGGATAGTTTTTTTTTTTCTAGTTACATTTTTCTAGTTATGTGGTGTAAAACCTTATGAAAACTTGCATTATTGTTTTTTCCCCCTTAGAATGAGCTTAGTAAGTAAGTAAATTAAACTTTATGTATATATCACCTTTCAAGCTACAAAATCAAAAACTTTATTAGAACTAGAGATGTTGTGGGTCCTGTCAGACGTAGAGGAGTCTGACATGTTGTTCAGTTATGTTTCCACATACCTTTATTTTGTTTATTCTTTCAACATCTTGAGTCGCCACCTTGTTTCTCCAACATGCTTACCGGGGGAGAATAAGGAAAAAGTGATTTCCATTTGGTTGCATTTTGCAGATTTGCCTCTGGATATCACAAAATCTAAAATACTGCTTTTTTCATTATTTAAATAAACTTGTAATTATTTATATATGCCAAGTGTTCAGCAGTAAGGGTATAGGCTGAGAAAGTCAATGAGTATGGCTGTTTTTTGGCATTATAGCATAAATAATGAAATACTGCTTGTTGACTGTAGTAGATTAATATGGACAACTTAAAAGACACATGAGGTGAAACCTCGCTAAATAAATGGATTATGGTTGACCATACTTACAGCATTGATCTTTTTAAAACCCCTGTTTAAACAGCATTCCTCTAAAAATAAATCAACCGCTTTCTTTTGAAATGGTATCAACACATTGGACTGCTAACTTAAAACAGTATCCAGTATTATTTTGTTGATGTTTGGAACCAGCATCTGCAAAAATGTGGATCAATACTGTAATAGTAACAGATTTCAAGTTGTATAAAGGGCAATTATGAGGAAGAGGTGAGTGTGGCAGAAATAATGGAGGCATGGGAAAAAAGCGATGCATGGCTGAGAATGAAGAATTGGGGCTGATACAGAACGATCAAAGGACACCAGATATATAATGAACAGAGGAAGATAATGTTATGAGACGCTCTCTTTGCCAGTTAAATTCCTGTGACACACAAATAAAGGCGAGAGAAAGAATTACAGCGTGTGAACGACACGGACAGTGAGAAAGAACTTTCTGTTCTGTTGTTAGGAACATCTGACCTCATTAGCAACCCAGAGACTAAGAACCCAGAGCCAATAACAAGGAAACAGCCAAAGAGTGCAGTCATGTCAAAAAGTAAATACATCTCATGGAGATTGTGAGATTTAATCCTCTTTTATATAAATGTCTGTTAGAAAATGTACTAAAAGTAAAAGAAAAAAGCCCTTTAAAAAAAAGTTTAAAAAAAGAGACAAATCAGTCACATGGAAAAGAAAAAAAACATCCACAATCAGACGGGCGCTGATGATTACAACTTGATTCACAAGTGACAGGTTGAATGTGTGTCATTATGTCAAGTTCTTAAAAGCTCTCCAAGGGCCTTCAGAAATTATTTGAACTAAATCACTCCTGTGTAACTATAATCGTGTATGAGTGTTGCAGGTTTCAAAGACTCGCCGACCTCTTGCAAATTCAGCTCTGAAGTAGAGCTTCTGTTGCAAAAAATTCACCATTGGTCTGCAGGTAGCTCTTTTGACGTCAAAGTGCCTGCATATACACTGACCTGCAGCAGGAAAGAGTTTTTGGTCCTCAAAAAGAACTTTGAAGAAAAAGATTTATGGGACTTTTTGGAATATTGCACTACACTAGCAACAAGGCTTGGTTCATACCACAAGTATATTATTCTATTCTTCAGGAAAAAATTATAACAGTAGTGAAGAATAAAAATTGAAATATTAAGTTTTCAATGCATTGCTCTCTGAAGGTTTTGGGCAGCTTGGTGTGATTGATATAATTATTTCTGCATGATATTAACCAGTGCTTCAAGATACTATGAGGCCATATTTGTGAAAGTAAAGTTTAGATGTAGCTTGGAGCATTAAAAGGATCATTTGTCTCAGCATGCTGACCAATCCACCAAATGTCTCAAAAAAAAAAAAAGAAAAAAAAGGTTACAGAGCGCCCAAGTCCAAGATTTGAATCCTACTGAAAAGTTATGAGCGGATTTATAAGCAGATTATCTGTGCAAGTACAGCTGAAAACACCTTGGAGCTGAAAGTATTGTTCACACAAGTGTGATCAGACATTTCAAGTAGATACTGGTGAGCAATTGTGTAAAATAACTAGAGGTCTTTTCTTGCTTCTAAAAGCCAAAGCTGTGCTTATTCTGTTCGGTAGCAAAGAGAAGAGGATCGGCATTGGTAAACACCTGGTGACTCGGGCTCTTAAAATCACTGACCAAGTTTGTATCCTTGAAGTGTAGACAGACTTAAAGTTGACTTTCAACAGTGCTTTGTGTGAAGTACTTTGAATTGTCTTGTATATGAAATGTTCTATACAAATAAACTTGCCTTCCCTTTTTTTCCTTTTCAACAGAAAAATGATCCTTTTTCAGCTAAATGCCTATACAATCCCCTCTATGGGTACTGGGCCAAATTAGGATTAATTGTTTGCATGACCAAATATCTAAAAAAAATATATATATTAGATGTTTTACTAATATGACTGTTCCCGTGACTGTGAAAAGTTATACAGTACATTAGAATAAATAAGTGGGTTTACAAGCAGAAGATGACAAGGTACTAGAGAAAAGTAGTGCAGAGTGGAGGACTCAGGAGAGCAAGAGATAAGAGGGAGCTCTGGTTTTCTCTTCTTACGTTATTACCTCATTTTCTCACTCATGGCACGGTCTAAACTGCAGTTGGATCTCGTAGAAGTCGCAAATAAAGGGAGCAAAGCAGATGAAGAAAAGTGTCAGGGAGCAAAAGTGATGAAAAGAGTAGAAATGGAGGGTTGGGAGACTGAGGCAGAGTAGATAGATCCACGTCAAAAGCACAATGTGTTTACAAATTTGCAAATAGTTCTACAGAAGAAGAAAGAAAAGAAACAAAAAACAGGCTCTCTTATAGTAGCTTTTGCACTCATGTAAAAGTGATGAGGATTCAGACAGATGCAAAACCTAAAACTATTCCATTCCCAGTTTGTTAACTCCACATATAACAGCAGTGAGCTCTTTTATAAACACTCAGGAATGTTTTTAAGTTTCCAGATATGAACTGACTTAAAGACTCAATGCAGAATTAATTGAACAATCAGCAATATGACTTTCTAAATTACCAACCTTACTCATGTTGACATGTTTGATGAATTAATTCTTTTGCACCGGCAGTCAGCCTAACCTCAAACCTCCAGCTCTGGCTTAATTTTCATGAAACAATGAATCAAAGAATGTCTAAGCCTATCATTGTCTGTTAATGTCTGTTCAGTCTTTTGTCTTTCATACACACACCCACATAGACGTAGCTAGCAGCTTAACAGTTACTCAGTTATGAAGGACAATGAAGACTGTTAAAGTCAGACCAGTGAAGCAGATAGGCACAGGTGCAGAAACTATACAGAAACGAGAAGCTGTGTTGGTTATGTTGACACAAGTTGTTCATCAGAGAAACAACCCATTAATTGCATCATCTTCCATGTGTCGGTTCTCTATGCTCACAGGGAGCTTGTGTATATCCCTTATGTGTCCAATTTTCCTAAGATGCACATTTAAAACATTCAGAGAAAACTTGTATCTGACACAGAAAAAGAAAACTCAACACACAAAGGTCCCAGCCAATCAATAGGTTCAAATCCAAAACCTCCATTCTCTCATTCTGCAACATAAATATGGGTGTTTTAAAGATAGAGTTTGTTTGCACTGAGGTATGTATGAGTATTAATTATTCATTGATAAGTGATTTTACCCAACCTATGACATTTCACAGCCCGGTCTCACAAGAAAACATGCATTATGTATGTTTTCTTTCTATCTACATGTTCAAAGCATGGCTGTTTTTGTCACTGTGCTCTTTTCATTTTGGCTGAATGATTAAGCTGACATTGAAAATAACCTTCATTTCACACTATAATTAAACACTATAATAATAAGAAGAAGAAGAAAAAGAAGAAGAAGAAGAAGAAGAAGAAGAAGAAGAAATATTTTCAATAATATTATTTGCACTATTTTCAAAAAATTGATAAACAATTTCAGTAAACTAAAGACTCACTAAAGTGATAATCTTGACCTGCTCGGATCTGTGTTATCATTTGCTAACTGATTTATTCAGGTTATATTTAAATAGTGTGCATGAGGATCACGTGAAGCTTACAGCAGCTTAACAGCGTCTCTGCCACATACCATTGAGCTTCAGACATCCTTGCCACCACAGATACCTTTCAGTAAGTTAATAATGTAATATTTTTCTCCTCAACCTAGATTCCCTGTATACTATTTCTCCTGTTGTCCCTCCCAGTGTCCCTGAAGGACAACTCCCTACGGTGAAGTATATTATCTTGCACTGCTGGAGCTTTAACTAAGTGCCACTTCCTCCAATTAGCATTCTTAAAATGACAACATTTGTCAACTACAATTGCAGCGTTTGGAAAAATCACAGGCATGTACTAAAACGCAGCCAAGATTAGATGCATTTGAGAGTCAGAATGCATCAGTGCTCTTTCAGCACCTGTCTACCCCCAAGGAGCAACAAGCGCTGCTTCATTTGCTCTTTCATGCCAAGAGCCGAGAACATTCAAAGCACTCTACACAGACAATCAAGTAGTACTTGGGAGTTTTGACGAATGCTTTTTTTCAGGGTCAGATTGTGAACATAAAGCATCTCACACTGGGTATTACGACATTTTCTGCCTTCCCCAACCCAGATATATTATGCTGTCATAATACACTCCATGCTCACTTCCAAACCACAGAGCAACCTTGTGCTTGGTGTCACTTGCTGCTCCTGGGTAGATAAGTGTTAATTGTTTACCACAAATTATAGATCCTTTCAATCAAAGGTTATATGTTAGAAAATTTGAACCCAAAAGACAAAGAGCTCCAGAATAGCTAAATTACATATGATGTAAAACAACTATTCCATTACATCTGCTATCATGTCATCTAAAAACTGGTGTAAGCACAAATTTGAACAAATACAGCAAATCTCAAATCTCATTCTCATAGGTGAGAGTTTTCAGTTTACACATGATGAAAACTTTTTTATTCATGCATTAAATCCCTGTTCACCATCCGAAATGAACTGTGTTCCGAGGTATCTGAGACCAAAAACTTACAATCACTGTAACTCTGCTTTCAGGAGCAAAACACTAGCATAATCTGACACCTCTGCACTTGCCAGATCAGCATAACATGACAGTTATCAGAAGCATTCAGCCCTGGATGCAAAAGAACATGCACCAATATTTTTCCAGAACATACTTTGCTTCCAACAGTGAACAAGGATTTCATCTGTCCAGGTGCTGATGTTTTAATCCAGTGTTACACATTTTGCATGCTTTAATGTTTTTATTTAAGTACCCCACAGAGTCATATGCTCATTATACTAGATTTTACCATAAAGTCAGGAGTAAACACAGACACAGAGAACTGAGCTGATCTTTGTCAACACCTCTTGATAGGTTGTTAAACCGCCGGTGTGCCACCTGTCGCTGAGTTGAAAGGTCATGTTTCCAGTTGTGACACTGAGGAAGCATTTCCCTGTGAGCCATAGCTACAGTGCAAACAACATATAGATGAGAAGCTCTGAGCGTCATTGTAGCTACATGGCAACACTTTAGCTCCCTGCATGGATGACGGTGGTAATAAAATAGTCAATATATGTCAGTATTAATTAAGATGTAATAGGTGTAGTGTCTATATAGTATGGAGAGGTACGTATACTGTTAAGGTTTCAAAACACAAAAGTTAATGACCCAAGCTACTTATCATAGACCAGATTAGTGCTTCATTTTTTTTTTTTTTTTTTTTACATCTTGATTACAGCCATAGTACAACCATAGATTGAATTAAAATTTAAAGTGAAGCTTGTGGTTTGGACATTATGCTTCTATGTTATGCTGGAGAGTCCAGGGAGAAACTGTAGCAGCTAAACAGACTAACAGATATCTGACACCTCTAAGGTTTCTAGATCAACATGCTCCATCAACCATAATAAAACCATGAACCATAAAAGTTCACTGAACTGAGCTGAAATTCTCAGCTTATCATTTAGTCATGCATTTGACACGGAAGATCAGTTAATTAGGCTCTAACTATATGTGAAAATAAATTAGCTGTTTTCTTGAAATTGGAGGTCAGCCGACTATAATTATCAGGTTCTTGATATAGAATGAAACAGGGACACTGCACTCATCAGATCTACATAGGCTGATATTTTTCTGTAAATACAAGATTGTGGTGTGTTGTGAGCCCCAAGGCCTCAGTAAAAAATATTTAAATAAATAAAAAAAGAGGCAAACTTTGATTGGTAATGTATATATAAAACAAACTGTATCTATTGTATTCTGGAATTAACAGAATGTGTAGACATAAGACCACATTTTAATAGACTCATTGTTCCCCAGCTGGCTGTGTGCAAGATCTGCTGAAGACACAAAGAGAAACAAATGACTACACACACTCAAACAATGATAGCACTCTCTGGTGTGTCAATAATTTACATATAATCAAAAATTTCCTTGCACTTTTGTTAGAAGAAATAAAGATGATAGTTTCTTAGTTATTATTTTCTCATTAAGAGCAAGCATATTTTGTGAATCTTACATAGCTACACAGCTTATTTTTCTCATGGGAAAGCTGAGCATGATCTTACTAAGAAGATAATGCAGTTTTAATACTTGTGCAGAACAACTGTATCCTCAGTTCACACTCAGTTCACCGTTGGCAGTACACTGTTGACAGCTTGTTGTTTTCCATCTTTGTGCTGATGTGAACTCCTTGCAAGTAAAACTTTCTAAATCAAGATTCTGCTGGTCTGGTCTGGTTCTGATAACAGTCCGAGATTTTTTATCCAACAACTTTTATCTTGCATTATTTTTTCTGCGTGATTTATTATGGTCTAACCAATATAAAATAAGCCAAGCCTACCCAAACTTTTACAGTTATAAGATCAAATTTAGTCCCAGTTCAGTATGTGTCTCACTGCTTTGCCACAGAGTTATCTTTCCACTTTTCAAACAACCATTCATCTGATCTACTTCAGACTTGGCAAAAGGAAGTCAAGTGTCAGATCTGAGGATGTCCCTGTGGGGGTTGGTCTCATTTTGGGAGGCTTTTCTTTGTCGGGGGGGGGTTAGGGAACTGGGCTAAGAGTGTTGTTCCTGTTGCTAGGCAACATCATCTATGACCTGACAGATGATGTGAAGCTCTTCCCCTTTATCTCCTCAAGCTCTTCTCCTTCCATGTAGCTCTGACCCTGCTCAAACACTCTGGACTATTTCCTTACCTGGAACTTAAACAGCTAAAAAATAATTGCTAAGTTGATTTAAAATGTTTGATGTTTCTTTTTTTGTATATATATATATATATATATATATATATATATATATATATATATTATGTATGTTTTTTTGTCGCTGCTATTGGTGGATGTAGCTCTGAGAAGGAAATGCTCATCAGATATGCTGGGATGCTGAAAAGGGGGGCCCTCAATGCAATTGTAATACTAACGAGATTATCTAATACTCAATGATAAAGTTACAGTCACACAAACATTTTAGTTACAATGCAATGGTATCACTAAGATTCTTTGTTTTGGAAACATTTCTGAACACCCACCCCCCCTCTATATTTTCCTTAAATGGTTCAGTCCAGCTGCAGAGCCACAGGCAGACAAGGAGTGGATGCTAAGACAGCACGATGCCTGAAAAATCGGGAAGTTTTAAAAGAAAAGAAAAAAGCTGAGACTGGAGAGAGAACAGAGGGGTCGATAGTAAGTCACCCAGTTCTTTCAGAGGCGAGGTGGGTCAGTTAGTTAGTCTGATGGAAAGGTGTGGAACATCAGCTTGTTGTCTCTTCTAAACTTTGTTCATATAAGCTAGCTCACTTTGCTCCCATATTAGCTCATATTTCTGAAGAAAACTCTGGATTTTCTTCATTTCACTTTTGTCACCTGAAAATGTCCAAGTGGCCCCTGAGGAAGGTGGTGAGCAGCTGAGTGTTGAATTAATTGATTATTGTGGAGAAAAAATAAAACATTATATAACAGAAAATTGTCCTGAATTAATAATAATAAATAAAATATTTTGTATTTATTTTAGAACAATTTGAATGGTTCAGAAAATGCTCAGCTATCACTGTAATGTAGGTTAGGTCAGTAGTTTGGGACTCATCCTCCTGCTTTGCAGTAGGAACAGAAACATTTCTAGTGCAGCAGACTGGGTGACTGCTTTCAATCCAATCAGAGAAATATTTAAATTTTCTAGAAATCAGAAGATTAAGTAGCAACAACCATATAGCATCTTATATGTTTTCCCCACTAATCTAATCTAATTAGACTTGCGTGTGTTGCTACATGAGGGAGACAATGACGTGGAGGATTGGTAGTCAAATCAATTTTCCTTGACATTGTTGGTGAAATCACTGAAAGCACCTTTAAGTAAAACAAAATAGTGAGAGGCCACCAGGGATAATGATTGTGATGTTATTATAAATGACATTACATGACTGGAGATACCATATAATAGAATGGCTGGATAGAAAAGAAAGCTGGACTTCAGGACTTGATAAGTGATCTTGTAGGGAGAAAGCTCCACTTTGGGCTCTTCGTGAAAAAGGCTGAGCAAGGACAGTGATTGTGAATGAGATTGCAAGAGCTCGACTCAGCAATAGTGTAACTTTACCTCTCCTAATATCTTAATACACAAAGTTCTACCTTTTAAAATGTGATTATTTAACTTTGAAGACACTCCCAGCCATTGTTTGACTGAAAATCTCCACAGTGGTTTGCTTGTGACTGTATTACATTTAGTTCATATAATACAATAAACCATGTAAGGTCCTGCTATGTTTTGTTTCTGAGCCTACCTAATTTATTTTACCATTTGCTTCTGATTTTATTTATTTACTTTTGTTTATTAATTTTTTGTCGCCTCTTGTTAAGTGATAATGTTCAGTGATAATGCTCACAATACAATAAATCATAAAAATCGAGCGGCCATTTTGTTTTTGATGTTTTAGCTGAGATTTGATTTGTTTCTCCACAGATTATAAATGCATTTTATTTTCATGAAAGAGGTTGTTTTGTATTTAAGTTTAGTATTTCAAGTAATTGATCATGAGATCATTTATTGTTTAAGTAAAAAGATAGATGGGTTTTGGAATATGAAGTATCCATCTTGCAGCAAATAACTAAATCTAAATGAACTTCATTGTATTTTTAGTGCTTCCCCTACCAAGTAGCCTGTCATGTTTTTCTTTTTTACAAATATAGGTATGATGGTCAAAATATCATTAAAATAGCTAATTTTATGTATTACAGCCGATGTGTCTCCTAACATATCTAATAAAGAAAAAAACTGAAGATGCAACAAGATGTTACACAACTTAATTTTGTTCTTAGGGTATCCTTCTTTCTTGACTCCGTCTTTCTCACAAAAAAACTTTATTTAATACTGCAATATTGACAGCACCTATTTTTCCTGACATTAGATATTCAAAACATATCAGGTGCCAATAATTTTGTGAGGTGGATTTATCTAAAATGGTGACTTCAAATTGGATTAATGAGAAACTTGTAACAAAAGTCATTAACTTTAAAGAGGCTAACTTTAGAATTTCAGGGTTATCATTATCTCTGTTCTGGCAGAAGCTTATCTACAAGCCCCAACTCCCCTCTGTGCCAAGTTAATACTGAACCAATCTGCCAACTTACAGAGCACCAAGCTGATATTAGTTTTCTGTGTAGCATCACTGTAATGTAATTACTGAAACTCTAAGTGGGATTCCTTACAAGAATTGCTGAAAAAAATTTTTACATAATGCTGTTATCATTCTTTTACACACACAAATAAGTGGCACTAACAAAAGCTGACATCCTGAATCTTGTTACTGTAAATCCTTTTTTGTTTGTTTGGTTTTTTTTTGTTTTGTTTTGTTTGCTTTAGAAAAAAGGAGCATTAAAACTATAAGGAGACATGTAACTGTACTCTGTTAGTGTATGCATCCACACAAGGGGTGATATGATGGATTATAGATCATAGCAGATGGAAAGTAGTTGAAGTCCTGGATGTGCCTTGCATCTGAAAGGTGATGAGGTAATAGGTAGACTATGGCTGGGGATGGAGGTAAAAAAAAAAAAAAAAAAAAAAAAGCTGTGTAAGCAGTGATAATTAAAAGAAAAAAATACAAAGTAATAGACATGAGAATGGGGGAGAAAGGAAGAGACTGGTATGAAAAGGGCTTAAAATGTGACAGGAAAAAGAGAGAGAGGTGTAGCTCAGAAAGAAAGGGAGAAACAGGAAGGGAGAGGAGGCAAGGAGAGTGGGATGACAAGTAGGAACATTGGGGGAAAATAAATAGCTCTTTCGGAGATGGCACTTCAAGACAGATGGCAAAACAAGCCTTATTATAGCCTGTATTATCCTGCTTAGGAAATTATAGAAACTGTTATCACTTTACCTGCTTTTCTGTCAGCATGGTGAAGGTTATACACCAATAATGATCTATCTATCTATCTATCTATCTATCTATCTATCTATCTATCTATCTATCTATCTATCTTTCTATCTTTCTATCTATCTATCTATCTATCTATCTTGTATTTTCACTCCTTCCATCAGTGGATGCCACCTTTCTTTTTCTTTTCTGTTATGTGCATGTAGGCATATCATCAGCATATGGTCTGTGATCATGCAGAAACAGAAGACAGCTGAAGGAACAGTGGCTTTGGTCGGGAGAACAATAGTTTTGTACATTGCTGGCTGCAGCAGTAATGATCACTGCCATTTTCTCACTGTTCTGTAAGCCAAGCGTGCCTCAAACACATAAATAGAAGTGAAATTCACATCTTCACAAGAAGTTCACGGTGACGAGCGAAGCACGTTTGGTTTAATGAGGGTGACTTATTTTCTTTCTTTTCATATGAAATGCACATAGGCTCAACAGTTTATCTGCGGTTTCCTCCAAAATCAATCAGATGTGATGTTAAAAGTAAATTTTTTAGGACAGTTTTTGTAATCAAGTTTTTAAAAAGTGCAAAAACTTCATATATTATTCTTTATATGTATTTTGATAATCCAAACTATATGTTAAACCCTAATAAATATATTCTATACAATTAGACTTATATGACCTATATAGTTTTTTGAGTTTCATTGTCTTTGAGGCAACCTTTTTTGTAGCACTCTTCTGTCTGCACTATACTATATGGATAACAGGTCACTCTCATTCTAGGCTACCTACATAGTGTAACTCTGACATGCTTCCCAGGTTTAAAATAACATGAGGCTAGGTCTCAGACGACACACCGTTCCCCTTTTAATGTTCCAATTTCGTCTTCTTGGCAATGCATATGTGTGTGTGTTCATAGGTGTATGTGTGTGTGGGCATCCTAATTGAGACCCCACCACAGCAATTTTGACCCAGTAACAACTTCCTCCGTCTCTGCTAAAAATACTGTACATCCAAACTTTTTTAAAGGCACATTTGCTTACTTGAGTGGAAGCCTGCAGCAGCGAGTGACATAAAAAATAGCACAGACATAAAAAAAAAAGCTTGAGTGAAATGCAGCATCGCTCAGGAGCTGAAATCTGTAAGTGGTGCTCCTTTTTAGTTTTTCACGGAGTTTAACACTTTTTTATCAGCATCTTTGAGACCTGTACTTCACAGAATAGTTTTGTTTCCGGAGCGCATCAGATCTGCGTCTTGTTTTATATAAGATTGTGCAAATAGCAGCTCTGCCTAAATAAAATGGACATCTGTTGAGAGGAGTTACTGAACAGGATAATATGTGTTTCATCAACTCGTCTAATTATGAGTTGCACATTAAGTTACTGGTTATTTGTAAAGGTCACTGGGGAAAGAAATAAAGAGCAAAATCCCAGAGGAAACACTGAGCCAGTCAAACGCTAAGCACATCAAATTTCTGAATAACTGCTTTAGTATCCCTTTATCGCAGTTTCATATGTACACAAAGCCACAGCAGAGCAAACTTTATCACACTGACAGTTTAGAAACCATGTAGGCACTGATACAGAAACTGTTTAATGTGGAGGTTTAAAGAAAGGGGAAATGATGTTAAAGATGCCTAATTATGGATGAAAAGCCAGACAAATAACCAAGCTACATCAGCCTGATAATAAACGCCAGTCCAAGACTTTAAAAAATATAGTTGAAATTTGCCTGTATTTGGTGTTTTTCAAACTCCCTTTTTACAGGTATAATAATAATAATAGCTTAAATTTGCAGAATGACATGTACACACACAGGCTTTATTGATATTGATGATAATATCCACCACCTTAACTGTAAACATCCTACATCCCAGTCAACAAAATTCATGCAATGACCAATAAAAAGTTAGCTCAAACTAGCAAGAGCCCAGAGGGACTGACAGAACTGCCAGAATAAAAAAAAAGGAACGATGAAGAGGTGAACAATAATGATACCAGCTGCACTAGACAGTCTCCCATGTCTCACACTTTACCACAAAACAGGCCTTTACCCACTCTCTGTCTTCTCCACAGTAGAGCAAACTTAAAGATCCAAAAACAGCGCCAAAAAGCTAGGAGCAGCTCATATCTAAGGTGCTTACCCCAAACCCTAACCTCTAACCCACTGGGAACCAAAGGGAAGTGTGTGGACAACTATGTTCAGCCCTAAAGCACCAGGTTGTTATTTTTATTTAGGCAGCTACTATGTGACATGTCTGGAACAAATACTGATTAATAGTAAAATTTGTAACCTGTAGCCATCTATTTGGTAACATCTAAAGCCAACCATATATCTAAAGTCTCCTCCAGGCCCCGTATTTTTTTTTTATTATTATTATTAATTAGCCTTAGTATTTGTGAATCAAAGTGCAAGGACTGTTAAAAACATTGTGAAGGATGCTATGAACTCATAATGTCTTTTATGGAAGTCTGCAGACTAGTTTCTCTTTCTTCCTTGTTGTAAGCATTTGTGATTGATTTAACAGTGACATATGTGTGGAAAATGAACATTAAGACATATGCTGGAAGACGCCTAAACACCACAGGAAAATGTAGAGACATCAAATATCAACCTGATCAGGTATTGAAACATGGGCCGTGTGTTTGTTTGGCACTGGGTAAAAGAACATTGCCATTGTGCAACTCTAGTGTGGCTATTAAAGGTTTTGTCATGAAATCAAGATTGTAGTTTGGGTTGGTACAAGTATCTTGAACTCTTAAAAATCTACAGTAATCAAACCAGAAAGAGGTGTAGTCTCTTTTGACAGGCTATTCTGACTTCTGTACAAGATGTTACTTTAATAAAAGAAAGTCCTGCAACTGTTCTGTAAAATCCCTCTACGTGGGTAGTCCATTTTCTGAGTTTGCAAGAAGTCAGCGGACCTCAATGGTCATACTCAGATCTCCAAGCGCACACCCACATCCCCCACCTACCTTCCTCCTTTTTCTGACAGTAGTGAATATTAAAGTTTACATAGACCTAGAAATATCATAGCACTTATAAAATATACATGGTAGATTCAAAGCAAAAAGACACACATACATGCATGCACACTATTCCCTGCTGTGATGTACTGTATCTGTCCATGAAACAAATACATTCAAAGAAAATCCCAAGCTGGGTATAGAAGCACCAAATCTCCATGGGATGGTTTTATGACTGATATGTTGTTTTTGATTGTGTTTCTGATTCTTCCTTTGCCTCAAACTCTGCCATTTAGAGCATTTGTTTTATGCAACTCTTGTTGTTCAGCATTTGCCTCTGGATTAAGTTTTTGCAATCTGATTATAGCTCCATATAAGTCGGCTTATGCAACATGTTTCGCTCACTGCTCACCCTCTCTCAAACACTCCTACAATTTCTTGTCATATGTTCTCCCACTCTTTTGGTTTGGTGGTCATTTTACTGGCTCTTTGCAATATAAATTACACTGACCCGTCATTTAATGATATTCAACAAAGGAAATTATTTGTTGGAATTCAGTAAACGTTACAGATAGCCAAACTGGTGAAAATGGATCCTCGCCATGTTAAGATGCAAGTCTTTTCTTGGTGTTCTCAGAAAATGAAAATACAAACCCATCTTTTTTTCATCATCTGAAATTTTCTCTGCATCTGGTGGAGTGCAGGGCTGTAATGTGAATGTCAGCATAAATTAGTAAAAGATGAAACAGGGCACATGCAAACTCACTCGCTCAGAAAAATGCATGGCTTTTTTTACTTTCTCGAACTTAAATGTTTTTTCATAGGAATGACACGGACAAAGCAATTATGTCTGTTCCTGTCCTGTCTTTTTCATTCTTCTGTTTTTCTTCTCTCAGGTCATGTCATTTTCCTTTTCCCCTGCCCATTCTTCTCTTCTCTTCTCTTCTCTTCTCTTCTCTTCTCTTCTCTTCTCTTCTCTTCTCTTCTCTTCTCTTCATGTGTGAATGTGTGTGTGCATACATGAGTAAAAGTATGCAAGTAAAATAATAAAGTCCACAGAAGCAGCCACAGTTCTGGTGGTTCAGCTTACCAACTATGATATTTGTGTACTAATAATATTCCATAACTTCAGAACCATAATGAACTGACACACATATAAAGAATATCCATTAACACATTTGCAATTACAGTGATTTCCTTTCCTCTAACTGGCACCTTTACATGTAAGGCACCGAACATTACCTCCAAGCTGCAGCTTCATTAGCCAGCAGACCTGGCAATGGATTAACACTTCAAAGAGAAAAAAAAAACTAATTATGCAGGATATCGTTGGCCATAAAATGTGAGACAGTCTTGAATATTGGAGTATTTGCAGAGGAAAACATTGGACTGAGACTACTTTTGACATAGCATGGCATATCACAGGTTTACACCTGATCTTTGAGCTTGCTGGAACATTTCCTCTGTGACATTTTAATGCATGTGTGTGTTTGGCTGCATACTAGTCTGTTACACTGAGTATAACCGTGTATGAAGGCATCTGCGTCAACCTTCTGTTCTGTGTTTCTGAACGTACTGATGCAAAAATAAATGATCCGCAGAAGTGGATGAAATAAAAGAAGTGTGTATGAGCAGAGAGGGAAAATGACAGACCAGACAAAACTAACAAGCACACAAGCAAAACATTAGCATTTTCTTTTTTTTTTTTTTTTTTTTTTTTTTTTGCAGCATGGTAGGAAAGTTAAAAGGAAACCTGGACACAGCGAGACAAACTGACACAGTAAGAGAAGGTTAGAGTTAAATAAAACAAAATAAAGAAATCAACCTGACAGAAAAAACTGTTTTCTTATTCTTTTTGTTTAAATCACAGACAGATGCACAGGGTGAAGTCAAGCCTAAGGACAAAAAGTAATGGAGATGGTGTGATGCAGGTGATACAGGAAGTCAGAGGTGTGAGAACAGAGAGGTGTTTACATGCTTATAAATAACATCTTTTCTCAGTGTGCTTTATGTTGAACACTTTACTTATATTGTTCATTGTTAACCTTTAGGTGGATGCAAATGGATCTTTAAATACTTGGTGTTCAGTTGACCTAACATTTTATTTAAGACAGACTAAGAAGTACATAGTCAACTCAAAATGTAGTTTTTTGATATAAACAGAAAAAAATACATGTAAAATTATTTATTGATGTTAGAATATGTTTTTTTTCTATATCCTTCATTCAGTTATCAGTCTATATTTGTAAATTTAAGGTTTATACTGTCTTCTTACACAGAGTTAACACTTAACTTTTCACAAGTTATTGCTCTGATGCAATCATACAGGTCATTTGTTACCTTCGAACAAGAAAGTGTCCCATAAAGTATTACCCCTACAGGCAGCAGGAAGGAAATACAACCCATGTGAGGGTTTCCGCACATGAGGAAAATGTGCATGTTGATAGAGGATTGGATGGTACGGAAACTTACAGAGATTCCAGATACAAGCACTTCCTGATACAATACAGTTTGGGTGGAAGAAAGACTCCTAACTTTTAATAAAGTGACCTACTTAACCCAAATTAGTCAGTCTAGTAATCACTTATCACAGTTTCATGGTAAGTGCTTTGCTTGGTAAATTGTGTAATTTATTCCTGCTCTGCAGTGTATGGGCAGATTTTAGCCTTGAGAAGTAGTGAAACTACTTTCTGTTTAAACAGCTGTGGTCAAAACAGCTGTGACACCCACTAAGAAGTATGCTATCTTGTAAGGGATTAGTTGGAAATCTCCTTGTATGCATTTGCAATTAAAGTGTTGAAGACTGTTGAAGAGAATCCCACATTTGTCTTAACTTCTCCGGCGAATTTAAAGTGGCCGTATTTTGACAACTGGGCCATTCAGATTGCATACTGCCTGATTCACGGTCTGGTTCTGAATAAAAGTTATCTGGCTGATAAATGGTGACACAAATAAAATATATATATATATAACCCATCGTAATTACTTTCAACAAATAAACTTTCTTTAGAAGATTTGTTATTATCAGAGGAGAAATGAAACTGATGCACAGAGGCCCATGAGTGTGTTAAAAACCCAAATATTGTCTTCCTTTCATTTGAAACAGAAGACAAATACACTGAAGAAGAAATTTAATATATGTCTCAGGTGGAATGCTTTATTACAATTTACAAGCTTTATAGCAAACTCAAGTCTGGTAACATTAACAGTTAGCATTTCATTGTGCTCAAATGCTTTTGTTTTGCATTGCAATGGTAGCCAGTACATTTTTATGTAATGTAAACACTCCCTTAGCTAATGAGTCAGAGCATAATTCAATTGTTTCTACATCGGTGTTAAGATCTATAGGATTATTCCACCAGGAAGTGTGCAGGCCAGTGCTCATTTAGGCTTGTGTGGCTCTAATAAAGCACAGGCTGATTTACAGAGGGTGCAGCAAGTGCAGATAAGTGTGGGTTAATGCGGGCAGTAAACTGAATTCTGTACTTTTTTTTTTTTTTGTAAGGAAAGTCACTGGAGCACCATAACAAAAAAAAGTGGCTATAAACAACTTTGACATAGTCCTACCCGCATGTTTACTCGCAGGTATTTTGATTTCCAGCTACATGAAATGTTTCTGTAAATCTTAGCAATGGCATTCGGATCTAAATTAGTGTAGCTGCAATAACCATCTGCTTTTCAAGTTAGAGATCATTTAAATCCACTAAGATAATGGGGAGAAAGCCTTTTTTTTTTTTTTTTTTTTAAGTATTCGCTTAATTGAAAGGTCTTAACTTTTTAGGGAATTTAATGCTAGAGCCACCGTTCCTTGACACAATGCTAACACAGTCAGAAGCATACACTTGCACACACCGAACATCTTTCCTTTGTTCAGTTCCACCGTGGTCTATGATCACATGTACACAGAAATTCATGCGCACGAGAATTAGGTGTCTCACAAATATAAATGCGCATACACAGTCACAAACATAGCCTACACACAGTCTCATATAGTCTGCCACCCAATCGATAATCCCATTACAGCTGAAAAGGCTCTTGTATTTGTTCTTATTGAGTTTTGGGGGAGGAGGAGGCATGGCTCATAATTAAACCAGGATTTGGCAGATTGATGGTTAAATGTGGTGGATCAGAATTTAAGAAGACACTCAGGCTGCAGCATGAGTAAAAATCAGCTTGATAAAGTATCCATTCCACAGACACTAGAGCTTATTTTTGCTTCTCATTTTTTTTCTTTGTGCTACCCATCGGTTGCCCCGTCCCACTTTTAACAGTGTAAGATCTCTTTCCCTCTTGATGGATGCCCTGACACTGGGTGTAAGCCAAGCCAGCTGAGTCCACCACAAATCTTTGGAGTTGAGTGAGCTTCTGTCTTCATTCACAAATATATACAGGCATGAATTTGCCAAACACACAAAAATGCACTGTTGCACACTAGAATAGGCACTCTCACTGGACAACACTTTATAATAAGTGTATAAGTGTGGCAAGAACATTTGTGAAACAGTGTCCCAGTGCAACAACTCCCTCAGGCTGGTGCTTGTCATCATTGGCATTCACATCACTAGCAATAACAGTACGGCATTGCTGCAAATGGAGAATACGACAGCACTGAAAGCAAAACATCAGCTAAAGTCAAATGGTTCAGGGGAGTTCAGTCACTTTTGGCTTCCAAATGTTCTTCACATCAACACTTGATTTTCATCCAGCTTGGCAAAGGCTCACAGCACAGAACTGCTTTCATGTCCAAAATAGTGTAGAGGTATTGTAAGAGAAAGCAGAAGTGGCCACACATGTCAAGCATATTCACAAAGCTTCAATCATTCCAATTCAGCTTTCCAGCTACAAAATAATAAACTTGATTTGACATTATTCAACGAGTTTGTAGCATTGATTGTATTTCAAAATCTTTTTTTTTTCAGAAAACACTGAGTCAGACTGAAGGGCACCAACAGATGTTGTAATAAAGCTTTTCTTTATTATAACTGTTTCTGATATTGAGGATATCTGGGAATCCTCAAATATAAATTAGTTGTATCTCCCAGGTTTTGCTTTTCACTTATGGAAAACTGCTGTCTCTCCTAAAGAACATGAAGTATTGGAGGTTAAGATCAGAACATTTGGATAAAAGTGATTTACTTTAACAATGCAAGGATTGTTTTTGAATAATTTAAACAATAGATATGGTAATATAATGGGGAAATACATTCAAAGTTCTTTTCTCATTTTTTTAAGAAATACCCTTTTGTGAGCATTTTTATTTCTCTGACTTGTCTACTTTAGGACGGGTAGGTAAGTTCAGTCCTTGAGGGCTACAGTCCTGCACGTTTTGGATGTTTCCCTGTTTCAAAACACCCTGTTCAAATGAATGAGTCAGTGAGCAGAATTTGGATTAACTTGAATCTGGTGTGTTGGAGCACAGAAACATCTAAAACCTGCAGGACTGCAGCTCCCTAGGACAGAACTTGCCTTCCCCTGCTTTAGGAGACTCTTTCATCTATATTTCCCTTAACTGCATTATGTTAGGTTTTCTTATGTTTACTGCTCAAATCCCTCAAGAATATGACTTTGACTTGGTAAATGCATAACTCCAAAGTCAAAACTGTCTAGAAAAGCAACACGGTCAATACTGGCAGACATGAAAGAACACTAAAATCATAAAAAGGAATAGGAAAAAAGACAGAAAACCTTCAGAGGTTTCTTCATTTTTCTTCTATAAATGGCCAGTGCCATTGGTTTTGTTTGTCAGCTTTGAAGCTTAAGTTTGAGTGAGAAACCTCTGTACTCTAAATGAGTTTTTCAGAGCCATGTGTGACTGGCCCTAAACCAACAACTTCTGACAATACTATACAGAATGCAGCAGAGAGCTCACTTCAATCATTTTGCTGAAACATGTATAATATGCATTCTCTGTACCAATTTAAGTTTTAAGAAAGTTAAAAACGTAAAGATAAGTAGCTGTAAAGATTTAAATTAAACCCTTTGGAGCCTGCTCATTTATTTCTTTATTGATTTATTTAGCCTTTTACAATACACTGTTTTTAAAATGAAAGTAGGGTGATCAGGTACCCGAGAACGGCTGGGACAGGATACACAGGCAGAAATGATTGACAGACAAAAGCTCAGCTCACTGGCAAGATTCACAAAGCACTCAGAGCGGTCTTTGAGGTGGAAGACTTTTTCCTTCCTGAATTTCCTCAGCTTTATATGAGCAAGGTGGTCCTGAACTGTATCAGTCTGAGCTGTTAGAGCTGTTATGCAGACCTGTCAGCAGCTCTAGCAGCTCTGGAAAGCTGTGGAGACTCGTGGCACGTTGTGGCAGCTGCAGGAAGAGCTGCCGTAAGTTGCCACTGCTACGATTTGAGCTGCTGTCTGTCACCAGATGAGAATCGGCAGTTCAGGAATAAAGTCCGGTGTTACTTTCACACCCCTTAAAAGCAGAAATCCGTCTCATTGCAGGAAAATTTCATCAAAAATAGAAGCCTGAAACTAGCAAATCATAAGTTCTAAGTGGTTTTCTATGCCTGCAGGGTGGCATCTGGAAGGAGGGGCTGTGGGGCTTTTAAAATGTTCTCGTAACATAGATATACTCTCAAAAAATATTACCTGGTTTTACTCTGTAGAGGGCATTATGAGCCATTTTTTACCCACAAAATCCTGTTTTTTTAATTTAAATGTAAAAAATACAAATTTTACCAACAGTATAGTTTTATCACAGTTAAGTAATACTGCATTGTTTACAGCTCAAAAAACACATTTTTGGGTGCACTACCCCTTTAAGTTGTTTTGACCCAAGTACATTAAGTTGGAACAAAAGAATTGTATAATGTTCAAAGTTTTAATTGGACTGGTAGTTTTTTCCAGTATAAACCACACAGACCTTTCAACATATAAAGTTTTCATCTACATGTTATTCATACAGAAGATCAGCTCAAATTTGGAGAAAGTTGCTTCCTCTGGTCTACATTTGGAAGGGATTTTTTTTTTTTTTTTTTCGCTACAAAATCCATATTATTTACATTTTGATAATGCAGAAGATAACATAAATGTTTGAGTGACAGGTTTAATGTCTTCTGTAGTCTCATTATGTAACTCAATCAGAGATTACTCTAACAGCCTATAATGTAATGATTACTTATTTATCCACTGGTTAACTGAGAGAGTTGCATTGCTAAATGTCTTCTATATATAAATGATGTCAGTAAATTTGTCTCTATGCAGGCATCTTCACTATTGCACCACTATGTATGCCCAATATTTCTATGATGCTATAGCTCTTAAAGGACTAGATTTCTGCTGTGGCTATTTTCAGAATTTACGTTTGATTGTTCTGAGTAATTTACTCCCACTAAAATAATCATTGGTATTCAAAAGGGGTCAGTTTCATCCTGTGTGCAAATTAGTTAATTAAATAAGCAGGGAAGACTGTGATGTTTGCCATTATGGGCAGGGCAGCATTGTAAAAGGAGAGTCCACGCACCGCTGTTGGTTTATGAAGCATGAGTGACTTTATGCTTTGCTGCTTGGTTATGCTTGGTTATGACCCCCGCATCAGAAATTCTTATTAGTACTGTCAAACTCAAAAGCCCCTATAAAAGGTCCCTTAGAGGCCATTCTGCTACCGTACCTGACTGAACCTGTGGTTATTTGAAAAAACTGGCCAAATATCTGTGTCATCCTTTGAGCCCAGCACTTAACTGAAGCTAAACATACAGTAGCATAAAAGGGGATTTACTCATATCAACAATAACATCACCGGCGGGTGTAGCTGTGTGACCGACCAAATACAATTTTTACAGGGTTCGTGTCAATGATTAACTAAGTCACAGCTGATTATACAGGAGACATGCATGAGCATGATATTTCACATGGAGAATCACAACAAATCAGAGACATGGCTGACTTACACATTTAAGCTGCATTCTCATGCAACCATACAGATTTCATCTGAAGAGTTACTGTTAAATGACTTGCAATCTAAATACTTGTTATATTTATTTTTTGGTGCAACTTTCATTATATTTTTTTCTAGCATTCATACAGAAGGTTTTCTTTTTCTTTAAATGAGAAAAGCTGCATTTGTGATTCAAGGGTTTCCCTGGGATGAGACAGCATTACTGGCTCCCACAGAGGAGCTACGGCTCACGCTGACTGGCAGTGCACGTCATGCCAAGTGAGTGTATCCTGAAATGAATGTGCACTGCATGCTCTTTGCATGAAACCCTGTCACAGAGAAACAGGAGGCCACAGTGCACACATTATCGTATTTTTGAAAACTCACCTGCATAGAAAAATCAAATAAAAAGCTACATATAGATAGGTCAAAACATCAACGCAGTAGGTTTCAGCTTTAGCTGCGCTGCAGCTTAACCATGTGTAAGCAGTTGTGTGGAGTGACTTCTAGTCCATCAGCCACAAGAAGCACTCCTAGCTGTTTGTAGGAATGAGTAACATCACTGAAATACTTTACTTAAAAAAGTCATGGAAACAAAAGTAAAAGGAGAAATTATGCAACATTACCCTGAAGTACCAATGCCTTATCTTGATAGTACAGATTATCAGCATGTGACTATATTCATTGACATAATTCTCAGACGTGAGCACATAAATTAAGGTTCAATGCACCTGAAGACCTGAAACAATGATAAACCAGAAGAGAGCTTTTGGACTGTGTATGTTCAATATCAAGGCCCACGATCTGTATGAATCTGAGGCAGTAAAACAGCTACCTTCTTGTTTTATGTATTTTAAACCTTCACAAAAAAGTGTCAAATTAATTCAAACCACTGCTACAAAGGTTGCAATAGTTTTAGTGCAAGAACCAAATATATATACATATATATGGAACTACAGTGTTTTTTCACCTACTTCAGACTTTGTTATTCTAATTTATTTATTTGCATATGGAAACTCAGCAAAAATATTAAGGGGCTTCAGTGGGAATATTTGAAGGACTCTTAAGAGCAAACAGTTGTGGGTTTGGATACATCCTGCTACATTTTTAGTTGGAAAACACAATGAAAACAAAGGGTTAGACAATCAAAATACAGACAATATAGATGATAATAATTTCATTTCTGCTTGGTTGATTTGCTAAATTTAAGTATGAAGTCTTTTGCAAAAACATGAAGGTGCATAATGTTGGAGTGGATCTAAATGTGAAGGAGTCACCTTTTTGAAAGCTGAATGGAAAAAGTAGACTTTAACTGAAACACTAGAAGATCACTTTTCTCAAAACTTCAGTGCAGGGATAGTATCTCCTTAAACAAATGGACTTTAGAAGGTGAGAAAAAGCTGTTTTTTTTAGCAACAATTATATAAGTGATGATGAAAGACTAAAAACATCATAGCAAATAAAGACAAGATGCCATTGTATTTTAAATTTAAAGTTTAGTATGAACGTGGTCTCATTTTTCTCCATTTCCTGATGTTAGTAATGATGCAATTGGATTAAAAAAAAAAATATATATATGCTCTTATTTATTTTTTCTTATCTTGTTTTGTGGCTCTTAAGTCTAAAATCATTGACTCAATGCTTCATTTATCATCATGACTGTGACTTTCCACAAAACCTTTCAAAGCACTGAGGGGGATTGAGGGTTGTGTAGTCGCTCATAATAACTTCTATCAAAGCTGAGACTGAAAACCAAAGACATTTCAATAATTCTATAAAAGCCACGACAAACCACAAAACACTTACGTGGTATTATAACCTTACCTGTGTCACATGATAGCACTTTTTTGAGGCCACATCCTCTTTTTAAAAAAAAAACTCAAAACGAAGAACAAAACTTTTAAAGAGCAACTGTCTCAAGCACAAAATCAGCTCACTGGATTCATTTATGTTCAGATGGCTGCAGTGCAATTAGAAAATGATTATTAATGAGACGTTTTCTGTATGAGGACTTGACTGTTATGACTTTCTGAGTGGAAACATGGTTTAATGTATTTGTAGTGACGAGCAACAAAGATGAAAATTCTATGCCATGTTCTATGTCTATGCCATGAAACAGGCAGATATACTATAAGGTCACATTATTTAACCTCTTTATCTTGGTTTCACTCCGCAGTTTATAAAATGTGACTGATGAACCTGATGATGTGGATTACAAAGTCAAGTTAGGAGTGTGATTAAAGAATCCATCAAAATGGCAATATGTACAAATTTAAGTATCCAGTGGTATTCTAAAACTGCCATGTCTGGCTAACATCTGACCCTTGTCATTTTGTGGAACAAAAAGTGTGCTGCACACATTTTCCCACCAAATACAAAAACGCTGATGTTGCATAGATTATAAATGGGAAATGTTAAGTCAGGGCTGTCCAAAGTGGGTCCTTGAGGGCTACTGTCCAGCAGGATTTGGATGTTTCTAACTGAAGCACACCTAAATCAGTTGATAGTCATCATGCTTGGGCAGAACTTGACAACAAGCTGTTGAAGAGAGTCAGTGAATTTGAGTAAGTTGTGTTGGATAAGGGAGACATCTAAAACCAGCAGGATTGCAGGCCTCAAGGATCAGAGCTGGACACACCCCTGGTGGTCTAGGTTTGTCCAAATATTGAACAACAATGTTTTATACAAATCATGTACCAGAAACATGTTCACTGTGAATCAACGTTTCTGAGCCTGGAAGATCAGGCAACTGTTAGAAAATGGGACTATACCAAAGTGGAGACCAGGAATTGTTCGATTGTGTAAGCGATCATATTTCAGAGACGAACCTGGGATGCTCTCAACAGAGCTGAATCAGACAGTTATCACTGCAAAGTACATGCACCCCTTCTTTAATTTGTCATTGCTCTAGAGAGCTAACATTTAGGAGAAAAAATTTAAAAAAAAGCTTAGGAGTGGGATTGCACTACAGTGCCATTTCATAAAATTTGTTTTTTGTGTTTTAGAATTTATCTGTTTTGTGTGATTTAACTTCTGGCAAGCAAACCAAGATTCACTCATTCATTACTTTACACATCAGTGTTGCTCTTCGTTCTTAAACATGTCGACATTATCCTGTGATTTTTTTTAAGTGGCAAAATCTGCTTCTTTTAACAGTGATTAGATGTGTAATCGCTCCCTTTTTGTGGTGCTTCTGTCAGGAACACTGAGTCTCTTCCTGACAATAGTAATTACCATAATGACACATGAGCACCATAAAGTGCTGCTGAAACTTCCTGTCATGAACACAAAGGTGATTAAACTGGGTTGGGTTCCTGTGTATTACATTTCTGTTAAAATAGTGGGAAAGTGCCTGATGCTAGCACAGTTGGTGAAAGAAATAATCAGAGATTGAAGAAGAAATAATTACAACAATTACTACTTTTGCTTTATCCTTCCCTGACACACACAGCACACTCACATATGCGCACAAAGAATATAATAGCTGTGGTAAGTAAAGTACTACCAGCATAATGACAGTGTTGCCAGTAAAATAGGTGTAATAAAAGCAGAAACAATGGCATAATGTATGCTTATGAGGACACTAACGAATGATTTAAACCCCATGTTAAGCTGTATGCCAAAAGAACAATGCACTCACATGCTGTGCAGAACATGTGTGCAAAGTGTTCAAAAGCACCAGAACAGCAGAGGACATATGTTTTGCTTTGCTTTATATTATGTATTATGTTTAATTAGCAGGATTTTGTTTTAAGATCACCAAATATCTTTTTTTCTTTTTTAAACATGGAAGGTACATATTTACCAAACACTTGAAGAGAATGGCTTACCTGTTTTCTATCTTCTCTGTCCACTGTTATGTCTCACTTCTGTTAATGCACTGCTCCTCAACTTTCCTGATGCGTATCCTTTATAAAGGTTTTCCAGTGAGTGGTCTTCACAAAGTTGCTGTGTCTTGCACAGGAAAATGTAGGTTGTTTTGCCTTTCTACAGGCCCTTCATGGTTCTGACAAAGTTGTGGGAGACAAAAAACGGGCCTGCAAAAAAAAGAAATAAATAAAAAGAAAAGAATAAAAAGAAAAGAAGGGTCAATCATTAACACATCTTGTAATTTCACAGGGAAAGACTACACATTTAATTCATTCTCTATACCTACTTCGTGTTGTTCAGAATCAAGCGTAAGGTAGATTGTGGGTGATACGTATCCAAGCTACCACTGGGTGATATATGAGATACATCACAGACAAATCTGCTAATTATTACACCTATACTTATGAACAGTTTAGAAATAGAAACTAGAGCACTGGAAAATATAGAAAATTTACATAGAAAGGCTCCAGATCATTTCCAGTCCAGTATCTACATTGTGCTGTGCCTACACTTTTAAAAATGTCCTTTGTATTAATCATAACTGGAATTCTTCTTAATTTGCATTTATATGCCTTGCAATGTGACGTCCTAAAAGAAGCTATTTCACAGTGTGATTACTTCATTTCATTAAAAAGCAGTTTGGAAGATGGAGGTGAATGTGCTTTTTTTCTGAAGGGAATAATCTTTCCCCGGACCACTCTTCCATGAAGTCTACTTTTATAGATTGACAACCCAATCTCATAACGCAATGTGAAATAGTAACAAAACTTAATCTATCGATTTGTGGCCACAGACAGAGTTTTCCCTATTTTCTCATGCTTCTGGACACTAAAATCACCCTAGAGAACACGATCATTATGTTTACATGCATAGTTGAGTCAATATGGTTGCCGCTCAACTTGACCATTAAAATGGGCCAATGTCCTTGTTCCAGTTTACATCAGGACATTTACTGGACCAGTCATCAGTTACTTGAAAGGTCTTTTTTAAGTCACAATTTTGACACGTTTAGCCGTTTATCAAAAGCAGCTGAAAAACATTTGAAGGAAAGCAGCTTTAATGGGAATTCGGCAGTGTTAATATAGGCTACACTTACGCTTGACTTGGTAAACAAAAAGAGAACCTTGGAGAATATGTGGAGCCTCGAAACCCCGCCTATTACAATAATTAGTTTGTTCTGGTGTCATGTAAGCATGCTTAGTAGTGTGGTGTTTGTCAAGTTATAAATGGACCATTTTGTCACAATTAGGAGGTGAAAAAGATTGCATTTAGGTGTTAAATGGGTTGGAGGATATGGTCCAACTGTCAGGTGAAAGAGTGAGGATCAAGATCCCATGTCATGTTTTTATTTCTATTTAATCTTTTAATTCTTTTTAATTAAAACATGTCACTTTAAATGTTCTGCTAAATGCATAAAAATATCTGAAGGTTTAGTTCTTAATTGACCTAAATATTCAGTTTTCTGTTTTATGATTTTGTTCTATTTCGCTATTGAACAGGACTGGGAATGAATGGCTAAAAATTTCTCTAAAACCTTTTCAACCCCTTCAAGGTTAGATTGAGGGGATTTATGTTATTTCTTTTATGTCATTCTTGTGTTGTTCAAAATCAAGGCTAAAGTGAAGTTTGCTAGTTTCTTTCAGTTTTCTAAAAAAAAGAAAAAAAAGAAGAAAGAAAAACATCAATCTAAACAGTCTGTACTTCTACAGAGCTTTATTCTTAAACGTATTGGAGAGCATCTTGGCTTTCATTGGGCTGCTTGTTTAGTAGTCCTGCAGAGTGCTGGACCTTTAACAGCAGGTGTAAACATAGTGAGATTATAGGGCGCTATCACCTTACACTGGTAAATTTAATTTAAATAGTCACGTAGGTTTTGAAGAAAACTGGCAGCATCAGATCCTCAAAGCATTAAGCAAAGCAGGTAAATATATGCACACTTCTAGTTTTATATAAAACGTTTTAGACTTTAACATTAAGAAAACCTGTTTTGTGTACATAAAATACCAAAAGATAGCCATTTAAGTTACAGGTTGTAAGAAAACAAGAAGGGAAGACAAGCAAAATGTACAGGAGACAAATACTACAGTCAGTGTTTTGCAAAGTTGGTATTTTACTATGTGTATCTCATTCACCTGTTCATCCACTATACACCCGTTACAAAAAAAAACCTGTCATTTAGAACACAAAGGTAAGTTTGTTGGTGTTACCTAAGGACACTGGCACACGGAGGGGCATGATATCAAAACCTGTGATTAGTGGGTGACTTACTCCAACACCTGAGCCACAGCTGCCTTCAAGGCAGTTTATAGTTGTTGCATCTGTCAGGCTGGTGTGTTGTAATTTTTGTCATCTGTGCCAATAGGTGTCCATCAAGTCTACTAGTAACTACACATAGTCCAGATATTTGTAGCTGCATGGACTGAGTGAGATGTTTTAATCAGCCGTATGTAGAAAAATTGAACAGGTAATGCTGAAGACCAGTTACATGCCCAAGTATAAAACGCTTCAGTGTAACTAAAGATATATTTGTTGATCATTACCATTCAACTTAAATCTTCTATCCTCGGATAGAAAGTACTAAAGAAAATAGGAAAATAGCATATAATAATGATAATAATACTTTAGGAGAAATTCAAAATAAATTTACTCAGCAGGGTGGTGGATAGGTGGACAGTTAAAGCTGAGCTGAAATTAGTCGGACAAGAAAAGAAATTAAGATTTTTTTAGAAAGATGCTGACTATCCATTTTAAGTCTATTGATTGTTCATTGTATTTCTCTATTTGTCTTTCTCTCTCTATCTTTATCAACATAAATTTCCTCATAGTTTTAGCCACTGTGATACACTTGAAATAACACCGCTGGGCCAAAAAAGTATGGTAGCAATAATGATGACAATTATGGCTGATGATGCATCAGAAGGGCACAAGGTGACAGATGGCTCGATCTGCAAGTGGCACAACATACAATGAGGTACCAATCTTCTGTTTCAGTCACAAAGCAGAACACCTGTCACAAAATCCCTCCAGCCAACAGCACACAGAACATTTGCCATCTATGAACAATTTCTGCAAATAACTGTCAGAGAAAGTGACACACACACACACACACACATAGTTCCCTTGTTTTCTGTCCCTACCGGTCTCTCTCTCTCTCTCTTTTTCTTTCTCTTTCTCTCTCCCATCAGCACTTTTACCACTCCCCTACACAAACACAAACACACACATATTTATACACATACAGTCTAAATCTGTTAGAAAGAGTCTGGCTGGTTGCCTCCAAAGTAAGCTGAGCATGACATCTCATTTTTAGCAATAATCCCGGTCTGATCCTGTTACTGTTCCTCGTGTTAAATGAAGACATATTTTTGCAGTAGGCACAAACATTACTAGCCACACCAAACACTTAGAGTGCACACTACAGCAACACATCCTATCAGCTCTGACTCATAGAGACATATACTTGCAAGTGACAGTAGTGTAGTCTGTGTTTTACATAGAGCCCATTAGACACCAAAGTACACATACTCTATTAGTGTAGACATAAAAAAAACAAAGTAAACAAAGTAAAAACAACTAAAAAATGTCAAGGAATGAACAAATAACATAATACAGGCAACCTGATATTTTGAATATAAGTCTGTACAGACTTATTCTGGAAAATACTACATGAGCATATGCAGTCAAACTCAGTCCTAACTAGTGAGTTCCCTTAAGTAATCATTTTTGCTATTATCATTTATCCTTTTCCCTCAAAGTCATTGATTTCTTCTTATACCAGTATAATATCAGTTTAAAGTGCTACTTTTATCTGCTTTGAAGTAAATGTATTAAATTGTCAATACCTCTCTCTTATTTCTCGATTTTAAGAAAAACTAGCTGATTTATTAAAAGTTTAAAGAAAAGAATAAAGGAAGTTCTCTATGATAGCTCATCTTTTAGCATTTCAAGGGAGGGCTGAGTTAACTGAGAGAGGGATTGCTATTGTAACATCAAAGCAGTGAATTATAGAAAAAAGAAAAGGTATTTTCTCATTGTTTCACAGCAGCTACGAATAGGCCAAATAAGCTGTTGCACAGTCCGGCAGGAATGTAGCCAGATTTTGTGTGAATCCATCCAAAGCGAGCTTAATTCTGTCCGTTGTGGCTTCAGTGCTCTATTCGTACACAGTCACACACAGTGCGGAGAGGAGGGTCATGCTTTTCCATCGTTGACAAAATTAATTTTCTCAACTTCTAAATAAGCCAAAATTGCTGAATGGTGGATTTAAACACTTCTTCATGTCTTTTTTTAATATATATATATATATATATATATATATATATATATATACTGTATATATATATATATATGCATGTGTGTGTGTGTGTGTGTGAGTGAGTGTTTTATTTTTTTTAACTCAATGTTTTCTTACTTTTATCTTCTTTACATTATGTCATGTATACGGTTGCTAGTTGCTCCAACAACATGTACCACGATTATGCTACTTGTAACTATTTAGTCATAGGAGAGTTTCCTTGAAGGAACAATAATAACAAAAAATAAATCTAAACTGATTTATTTAACAATAGATTGTACTTTTGGCTATGTTTGCTTAGATGGGTGTTTATAAGAATTGCAAGACAGATGTGTTAACAGACTGGGGAGTGATGAGAAAAGGTTAAAATCTGAAACTATCTCAACAAACAATGTGAACCACATGAGATACTGACTGAAATGTTGCCAGTGAGATAGCACAGAGGAGTAAGTATGAACTGGGAATTTACTGTTAATTTTGGCAGATTTTGCCCTTTTTTGAACTGGTCATTGTTGTAATAGTGACCAGTAGTAGTAGATCAATACCTAATGTGTTCTTGTTTATCTGAGGTTATATTTACATAATTATAGGACCTGATTTATCATTATTATACCCTAATACATAACATCTCAGAACTGAAAGATGATTTTATTTCCTTTTTTACACAACTGTATTATCAAATCAAATCCAATCAAACTTTATTTATAAAGCGCTTTTCAATCCGATGGCGACACAAAGTGCTTTACACATTAAAAAGCAATTAATGTAGATTAAAAAATAAACCTATGCTGTAAGTTTTACACAGCAGTAAAGGAGGACTTTTAGATGAAGTAGTACAGTATATAAACATTGATTTTTTCTTAAATTCATGGCTGAGAAGTTAAATTAGAACTTCTGATTGCAGGCAACATGTCCCCATTTTTAACTGTGGTTACAAATTAAGTGATTTGAATTTAACAAAATTGAACTTAATTTAATTGTGGGATCAGGATGAATAAATTTTTTTTCTCTCCATTTTGGAAAGGTGCATTAAAAATATATATAACATTTAAATAATAGATAATACCATAAATCAATGAACAAAAAGTTTCCAGTTTTATAAAAGCCACTGCAAACATTGATGACTGTTGCAGCAGAAATTGTCCTATGTAAGTTGTTAACAGGAGCAGAGATGGCTCAGATCAATTCATGCCTATAAATGCCTACAAATGGTCAGTGTGACCTGAAATGTGGGATTGGTGCAAAGTCCCAGTGATCTTTGAGGCTGCAAGATGGATACTGCTGGCAGATGGAGAGAGATTGCACATTTTACCTTTAATCATTCATGTTTGGTTGGATGGTGGCGAATGCATATTTAGTTCTCTTTTTTTCACAGACTTGAATCTTCACAGGTCTTTAGAGCAGCATGATCAGAGGGAACCTTTTAGATCAATGTCAATACTTTAAAGTTCAAATTCGGCAAATGTCCCTCTTGTCTTATTAAAAGAAGTAAGTTGTGCCAAAACATTTTGGAAACACAACAGCAAACTGGAATACAGTAATACTCACTGAACAGCATCCAAAAAGAGGATGTCATTACATTTGCATTTAGGACCAAACCTGGTGTGTACTTAGAGATCAAACATGTAAAGTTAATCCAGAATGTTTAAAAAATATGGAGTATTGATATGATTTGTTGCTCCCAAACAAGGCAATAAAGTTGTGTGTTTCGTATATTTTCTCAGTGGTAATCTCAATAATGGATGGACTCTATGCCAGACTTCTCCCTCAGCCTTCAGTGTGTACTTTAAATAGCCAAATGCTGCATACATAAGTCACATCAATATTTCAATAAGTCAAACATGTTGAGATTGCTTATATGTCTTCTGTTGGACACAAACAGTGTCTCAAAGGACATGGGAAGTGGTTTATTAATATCACATCTGCAGAAAAGGTTATGTGGAGGAGTTTGGTTTGTTTGTCTGTTAGAAGGAATACACAAAAAGTACTGGCTTTGAATTTGGATTCAGGATTTTTTTTTCTTTCATTTTTAATTTAATAAAGTGCGCTGAAAACTTCTCTTGGTGCTCACATTTCACAACAGCAGTTCGTATCATCCTTGTTTTTCTCTCTTTCTGTTACATAGTGGCTCTTTCCTCTCCTGTCTTGCTCCTCTGCTCCCACTCATAATCACATGAAAGACACAGCTGTTGACACAATAAGAAGGTTTGAAATGAATCAGTCACAAACACACATCAACAGCCTTAGTCATGGGTAGGTATGGTCAGCAGCTCCATGGCCCCCGAATTCTCTCACAGGTGGGTTACACAAATGGGTTATATTATCTCAGAAGAGTAACGATGTATGCAGAGTTTAGAAGATCATAGCTCCTATGATATGGTAGGGAATGGTGGGAGGGAGAGGAGGGATAATCGTAAGTAGATCAAATGTGGTTGAAATGAATGTAAGGCGGAAAGAAGCAAGCGGAGGAGGGAGATGAGCCTGGAGATGGAAGGGAGTCTGTGGGCATGCACATTTATGCCATGTTAGTTCCACATTTTGTTGCGTCAAAATCACATAAAACACTTTATTTGTGTGTGGTTGTCCATAGAAAGGAATAAGGGAGAATGGGAAAAACTCTTAGTTGATTTAAGACAGTAGATAAATACAGCTCAAAGCAGCAGTTAGAGAGCAAAAGAGAGCAAAATATTTCACCGTGGTCCAATTTAGTCATAAACTCTGTATTACTTTACCTACGCTACTTTTTTCTTTTTCTTTTTTTTTTAATCTAGGTCTTGTTTGGTTTGGTTGCATGGTAGGACACGCATGCCCTCTCAAGTTGCTTTTGACACTGATTTCTGCTCACTTTAATGAACTAAAGAAAATTAGGGGGCATAAATTTAGGAATGGATTTGACTAACACTACCATATAATAATCCCATGTGCTGCTGATGTAACTTGTTCAAATGATGCCACACCTCCAGATTTTCTGTAATAGCATTCAATTAAGAGCAAGAAGGATATCATGCAGGTGGGATCACTTTCAAAATGAGTAACAGGGCCATTGAATATTTTGGTGTCTACTTCCAAATTCTCATAATAAGACTGATGTAAGGAAACAGAATTCAACGTGCTATGCTAAAAAATTTTGTGCGTGTGGATGAAACTGTTGCCAGGATCTCATGCTGCTGTCTGATTGGTGAATTTGTGACATTTTGTGTCAGATGCAGATAAAACCTGCACAGGAAACCCAAATAACTTGCTCATAAGCATTTTCAATAACATCCTGAAATTTTGACCACTCCTTAAAAACGTAGACAAATATGGACTACATTATTAATTTACAACACAACTGACAGTGACATAGAAATTCTTACAGTATAAATCAAAAATTATGCTTCAAGATCAAGAATTATGTTTAAAACTGAATCGGGCTTTAAAATCTGTGTTATCAACAACTTATAGCTCATCTTATGTATTTGGTCATGTAGTATACAGATAAATATCTAAAGCATGTCTGTAATGAACCATGGTTTTATTATTGGAACTGTACCAATCATTTTTAAAGTAAGAAAAAAGGTTTAATCTCTTCATCTGTATCTTGTAGCATGAAAACATCTCTTCATTAATTTGATACAGTGTCTTGATTATATGAAGGCTTGTGATGTTTTTATTTCTTCTCTGGTTGAAAGAGCAGTGAAAGGAGTCTAATTATGCTTGAAATGCTGTCAGCTTCTTTGCTATATACAAATTTATGATACAATCAACAGGCGAATAATGTTGTATGAAGTCATTTTTACCCAGAAATAAATAGCAAGATCAGTCTGCTTTCATCTGGTCAATTCGGATTCTTAATTTGATTATGCAAATATATAATTAGCCTCTTACCACGTGAAAGAACTAACAAGATGCCAGTTCTTATATGAATCATGTTTTTAAAATATCTTGCATATGTTCTTTAGAATTGCATGTTCCAAAATGTCAGAAGCAACTATGTTGTGCCCACACAGATGAGACTAATTCCTTTTGTCAGTTGCAACCATGAAATTTATTTTTACTTTTATTTTGTTACTCAAGTTTACTGTAAATTTTCATTCTTAGCTGCATGATGATTTATTCAGCTTAAAATAATTAATTGACTTATTTTAAACATATATATTTTAAAAAGAGGGCAAAAAAAAACTGACTCGACAAGTAACATGAACTGAATTATTTACAGTCATTGTAACAAAGCAGTTTAATGTATTATAAGTTGTGTTTTTTATTCAGTAAATAAAATGATGACAACATAAAATTTCCTTTTTTCATTAAACTTCTCAGCTTTCTATTTTGTGAACAAACACAATTATTTTTGAAGAACAAATTGCAAATAACTGATTAAAAATACTACTAATATCGGATCTTCTAAATTTTTTGCCTTTTGCCCTAAAGTCCATGTAACCAATGAAAATATTCTATTAGCCCACAATTCTGGTTTGGTTTGGTTTAGTTGGTTGGAATAGATTTTTTATTATTATTATAGATTATTATTATTGATTTATTAATAAATATTCATCTGATACCAATAACAGCACTGATATTGTTAGTATCTATAAACCCTGTCAGCACAGATGATGGGTTAACCTCCTAACCTTTAAAATAATGGCTGGTTTTGTATTTGTGTCAATATCACATGTTTGGACTTTAAGGAATGTATTGAAACAACACAACTTGTCATGCTATTATGATGCATGGTTAAGAGCCTTCGCCTCCTTTCTAAAATACTTGGGGTACTCCTTTACAGTCACTTTCTCATGCACAGGGAACTGCTGCATATTCTCTCTTATCTTTCTGCAGTGGACAGTGATGCCCCCTCTGTGCCATAACTAAATGCAGACAGGTAACTGTCATCCTGTAGCACCGTCTTAACACAGGTTGTGTACAGAAGTCACAGGAGCAGAGGTGACTTAATACACAACCTGCGTTCTACAGAACGACATACCCATGCACCCTTCACTTCCATTTATAATCATTATTTAACTTCCCTTTTAAAGCACTACTTATTTAGAAGTACTTTTTTAAGGTTTGTAAAACATCATAGTTTGATCTTAAACTGCACAACAACATATGTTTTATTGCAAAAAAACATTTTCAAAACTTACTATGTTGTCATGGCGAAGTATAACCTTGTGTATCTAAAACTGATGCTTTAGGGATATTGTCATATATGTAAGAAGTTGGGAATGATAATGAGTTGAGTTAGAAGCAACCTTCGATCAGGAAATATCGTAAACCAACAAACGTCACCAGGATAGGAGTTCACTTTAAGTAAATTCTGTGGATAGTGACTACTAATGGGCTCAACTCAACATCACAGCCACATTGACCCAGGGAGTTGTTTGGGTAAAGTCACCATTATGTCAATGTTTGTGCGCTCACATACAGCTCACGTGGTTATTGTCTAAAACACAATTTCAGCGCTGCAATGCAAGTGTAACGCTGAGCATGATGAAATAATTTAACTTTGAAGAAAATTATTCTGTTCAATTGCTGTTCAAGGACGGAATATTGCCAGTGTTACAATTACTTTTTACAACACCATTGGTAAGGGAAAAATTCAGAAAAGCAGAAAGACCAAAACTGAGCTTTCGATCCCCATTACCCACTAATTTGTCTTTCCTTAAAGCTACATCTGTCCTGCAGAACTTCATGCAAGTGTGAGAGAAACTGTTAAAGATAAAGAGTGAACAGAAGGATGAACAAGATGTAACGGGCATAAATAAGATATATATGTATGTTAGGGCTGGGCACATTACCGCTTCATTATTGCATTAACACATTCATTAATTAACACCGATAATTATTTTATCATGCGTTGCCACTGGCCTTAAAAATATAGAGAACCTATAGGTTACATGCAGAGATACCCCATGTCAACAGGCATATACCAGGCAAATGCTTGGGGTCCCAAGCCAGAAGGGGGCCTCCTTGGGCCGACCCACCTTTAGTCGCTACAGAGCAGTGACAATGTGGAGAGTTTCCAATGAAAGTGGTCAACTGACTCCCTAAAGAGGCCTCGCCCTCCACCTCTCAGTATTGCCACAAGAAGCAGTGAATCTAATGCATCTAAATGAAGAGAAGTTATCTGTCTGACACTGAAAAGAGTAAGACGAAAAACACTAGGAGCAGAAAATAGAGCAATACAGTGTTAAGTATTACAGATAATACAGAAGTTAATTTAGCTCAGAGTCTGTCCTGTTCCTGTTGACATAAAAACCGATAACATAGACAACATGAAATTAAAGCTGAGTCCAGTTAAGCTAAATGGTCAAGCTAAGAATATAAACTTAGAGACTTTATAGGCAATAAATTTGGATAGTACTACTGAGGAAGCTACTGGATGGAAGCTACTGTTCACTGTGTGTGAATTCGCCTCACCAGAGAAGCTGAGATCCTAATCCTGACATAATTAGATTCTTAGTAAAAAAAAAATGTATTTAGATACGTAGCATTTCTTAATTGCAAAACGTTCATGTCTCATAATTATTCATATTATTCATATGATTTAAATGAAAACTGCTTTTAAAAATGTAGCAACAGGCTGTGCCAGGCTAACAGTTATCTCATATCAGATCTGAACTTTTTGAAACAGAAGATAAAATTACCTTTCTGCCAAAAAATAACTAAGGAAGTCAGGAGCACATCTATTAAACGAGAAATCAGTGAAAAGACTCTGTGGTATTATGGAAGCCTGTTTTTTATAGAATGATGATGATAAACTAGATCTGCCATCATGCCAGTATTTGTGCTGTAATAAGGGAAAGGTTCAACATGGAGGTGGGTGTGGCCAGTTGTGAGGATGCTTCATGCAGGCAGGAAAAGATAAATACAACTGTTTGACTGTTTGAATATTTTCTGTACTGTAACTTACCTGCTTAGTATTCTAGTGACTTGGTTGTTGGTCTGTAAACATAAATGATTTTAATCGGCCAATAAAATAAGGGATAAAAGGATTAAGAATATGAGTTGATCGCACTAAACAAAAAACTGACAAACTTTACATTTAGTATTAAACTGAATTAGTATTTTTAATCAGCACATAACTGCTTAACTGATGGAACTCAAAATGGCTTTACAGCTGGTTAGTGTGTGTTATTAAACCTCCAATTTTTACTTTTTTTATCTTTTTACACTGAAGATTTATAACAACATGCTTGTTTGCCACAATTAATGGCATTTATTACTATTGTTTTTCATAGAAATAAAGGTTAGGGTTAGGCACTATACGTTTATATTGGGGATTTATTTCTGCAGTTCCATGCACTGACACATGGAAACAGCCAAAAAGTTGTTGTTATTAAATATTATAGGCACATCTTATCTACAATATGTCATATTCAGCTTTATAACAGATAAAATCTGTGGTGCAGTTTTCAAGTCTTATTTCTTTTTGAAAAGATCACAACCTTTTTTTTTTCTATAGACATTACTTGAGAACTTTATATTTCTTCCAGCAAAATGAGTTTAATTTAAGACATGTGGGTGTTAACAGTGTGGGCTGTTTGCTGATAACATTGCTGGTGGGATCAAATGGTTGGGATGTATGACACTATAAATTAAGTAGCACTGTACACAAGTAGTTTTTTTTTAATATATGTTTACTGACTTGCCCACTCCTTTAGGCCAGTCTGAGAAAATGCAATAATAATAAAAACTGTTTTATTTTTGTTTGTTTGTTTGTTTCGGGGGTGGGGTGTCACAGGGTATGCTCTTTGTTATAATCTTATCAAATCATGCATGCACTAGTTTGTTTATGTGGATTAAAAGCAGAATACTGACAAAAAACTATTGTAGGAAGGTCTTTAAGAAACAAACGAACAAAAATATGTCTGAAAGGAATTTACCATCCCAACTCTCAGAGTCCCTGAAGTATAAAACCTTCTCTCTTCAATTATTGCTTCTTATTGTGTGTTGTTTACAAAAAATATTGTGCAGTAGGAAAATAATTAAACTTCTTTTACTAATTAAAAATGAATCATTCCAGTCTGCCTACAAACCATAGTGCTCCATCCACTCACAAACACACATTCTTGCACATGTCTATGCTGCTCTTGCAGGTGGATGCAGTGTGAGCATTTGCAAAATCCTCTCAACCCCTCTGGGTGAATACATACATATCTGTGTTGCTGTATTTGTGTTTATTGTTGTGTGTGTTTGGCTTAGGTTTGTGAACATATTTGTGGCTTGTGTGTACTTGTGTTTGGGGCCATTCATTAAGCTCTGATGCATGACACATCTGTAAAACTCAAAAACTATCAAAGTAGTTGAAAAAGAACAAATAAATGAACTTCTTTTCTTGTTTTACTTGAGGATGTATGGCAATAGTACTACTGATTGAAGGGAAAAACTGTATTTGTTGGTTTATTGACTACATCAAGCCAGCTGATAGATTTTACATTTTTATCGTCAGGACTTAAGTCTCAGCCTAAAAATTGACTGGGCACCAAAAGGCCTCTCAATAGCACGCATCTTTTCCCATTTCAGGTATGAATGAAGATACAGTACATACAGATACACATATCATTACAATTTTGTCATGTAAGGCAATCAGTAGGAGTATTGAAAGCAATGCATGCGTGTTGCAAGTGGGGTTTAGAAATCTAATCTCTAATAAAATGGCATAAACGGCTCAAGGTGATACAGCTTCAATATATTATGTGTGATTGTGGATCTTCATTACAATCATACAGAAACTGTCTGTGTCATGCCTATTTTTGATTACCTCAACTTGTTGCATTAGGCTTTAGATTTGTAATTTTGTCTGTCTCTATTGCTTTTATTTATTTATTTGTTTATTCTTTTCTGAAACATGACGCATAGTGTTGCATAAGAGTCAGAGTCAGTGTTTGCATAGGTAAATAAGCAACTCCTGCTTGCTTTGTCTTCTGGAGGTGGTGATCTACAAATGCCACTTGCAAAGAGTTTCATCCACAGTTTTACTGACTTCCTGCATGATTTGGGATGATTGACAGGAGGTTTGAATCCTAGCTTGGAAAGAAATGACTTTGCTCTACTGCTACAGCTTTTTCCCATCATGTTGATCTGAAAGCCAAAATGAGCATTTCTGAGGGCTAGCTAGACACCACTGTACTTCACTAATGCCAGGGGCAGGCGGGTCAAGAAACTTTTTGATGGGGGGGTCTTTCCCCAAACTCTCAGAGATCTTGAAAAGACTTGCATATGTAAATGAGAATTTTGACAAAAAGGGTTCTGATTTTTTGGAAATAATTAATTTTACAACCTTAGTTGTTATAACCAAATTGATTATTACAACTAAGGTGGCCATCTAATGTGAAAAGAAACAGCCAAAGGAACTTTTTAAGTAAAACGTTACACAATATTGTTGCATCCACTACTTACTCTCAATCTTGTCACATCCCACCGGATGTGATGTCTGTCTCAATTCATTGATCTAAAAGTTAGGTGAAATGTAACCTGACTGTTCAAACTGAGGTTGCTCCGAAAATGATTGGATACACAATTTAGCTTCACATGCTGGGTGAGAGTTGGAAAAAAAAAGTTTTTGTGCAGTTCAGACTGTGATAAAAAGATCAGACATGGACCACATATGGGCAAAAACATTAGATTTAATCCACTTTAGCCTGCATTGTGAATGCAGTCTTATATGTTTTGAGCCAAATCAGTAGTCTTTTTTCAGTATATTTTTCAGCATTCTTGGTAATTTAACTTTGTAACCCCTCTCCACATCTGGTGGTTTTATGATCTTTTATTCATCCTTTTCATTCCTGCCCCTGCAGTCTGCAACACCTTACAAACTGACTTAAAACTGCAGGAGCTGATCTCAGTTAAAGCTTTTAAAAATGTCTTAAAAAGCTGTGATTCAAGCAACATATAGAACATTTAATATAAAAGTACATTACATATTGCATTTACATGTACTTGGGCATCTGAGGCTATCAAAAGGTCTGTTACATGGGTAAGTAAACACTGAATTTAGCTGAGATTTGATTTGTCCGTGCCCCCTTAGGCCATTCATCTGATTCTGCCCTTGATTAACCCTTCATAACAAAAAGTTAGTATAACAGTGTAGCATTAGGTATTATATGGACCTAACAGTTAGCAGCTTGGTATAACTAACCTCAGTAGATTTCTCTGTAGTCCAGTCTCTGACATGATGTTATGTTGATTGCACACATTTTGCTTTTACACATTAAAATAGTTGAATATGAACATCCTGGCCAAGTGATTTAAACATTTAGTTTCTGTTGGCTATGGCCCCAATTATAAGGCAAACAGATGCTTCAGTAGAACATAGCAGCGTGTACTCATCTAACTTAACTGTGCCCAGATGTAAATGCACACAGTCACACACACACACAGAGGGGGAGTAGATGCACAGTATTGTCTCTATGAAACAGCAGATGTAGAGTGGATTACAGAGCTAAAATATTTATACTCAGATCTTAGCAGTCAGTTCTAAGAGAGAAAATGTAAGATGGTTAACGAGTAGGAAAAGAAAGACTACAATAAAGAGGGTGATGGAAAGTGTCAGTATGTGCAAGAAGCAACACAGAGTTATAAAATCTGAGAGAGAGAGAGAGAGAGAGAGAGAGAGAGAGAGAGAGAGAGAGAGAGAGAGAGAGAGAGAGAGAGAGAGATGAGTGTGCAGCACAGATGCCAAATGAATCTAGGGCAGTTCAGAAAAAAAGGCATTATTCCAAAATCCACTTGGTACGCATGTGCAATTATGTGTATGCGTGTGTGTGTGTGCTTCTAAATGTTTGTGGGTGTGACTTACTAGAGAATGCAGTATGTTAAGTATCCACCTAATGTGACAGCAACATGTCAGGGGTTAGAAATTAATGTAGAAATACAATAACTTTCTTTTAATTCATCATCCTTCAACAATCCCACCACTCTTTCAATCACTCCCACTCTTCTTACAGTATCCGCTGCCTCGCTCACACACACATGCAAACACAGAACGAGAGTGAAAGAAAGAGAGAGAGAGAGAGAGAGAGAGAATGAGAGACTTCATTTCTCCTCATCAAAGTCAAACACTGAAGGATTTAGTGTATGTGAGCATGAGAGTGGGTTAACAGCGGTGGGGGGTTGGCACAAACTAAAGATCATGGCAGATGGTGTGCTTACTTAACACACATACAAAAACACACACACACACATACCAAATAAATACACTGTTGTGCAGAGAAAATTGAGCACATAAAAAACAACATACATAGCTCATGATAAAAACATACACACCTACACACTTACCTGCGGTTTACAGCAAAAGCTTTCTCGTCTCCGTGGAGCCACAAGTAGCTCAGCTCTGTTTATTTATCATTATTTATTTATTTTGTTTGCATTTTTTAGATTATGTGACTAAAATTATTATACTATTTTTTTTATTTGAATTAATATTCATAGCATTTTTAGATTAATTGCTACAATTACCTTAAATCATTAATAATATTGCACACCACCACCATTTATCTCGTCCTCATTTGTCTTTTTTTTTCTAAGATGACTTATAATCAAGACAAATTAGTTCAAAATATTTCATATCGTATTCCACTGAAAATATGTGCAAGTCCACTCTCCTGAAAAGAGTAAATTTATAAGTAACAGTTACATATTGCATGAATCATGTTCAACTCCTTCTTTGCTCAGGAGATTTTTAAATCCAAAATTCCTCCAAAGGCTATGCTTCATTGAAGATCAAACTTTTCTTCCTTTGCATGACAAATTTTACAAACAAGAGCAAAGATCCATGCTAAGTCAATAGTCTAAACTTGCATATGTTTTTATAGAAGAAAAATTAAATATAATAGTCTGTACATGAATCATTAACTTTTAAATTAATACTGAATTCCACAAATGGATTCTAAAACACACCTTTTCATTACAACCTGCATAAGTTCTTAATGTGTGTGTGCAGGCAGTTTCATGCAGACAGTCCAGGATGGTAAAAAGCAGGCTTTGGCGTCTCACTTCTGACCTCATCACTTCTGGTAGAAAACGCTTGCACAGAGACATTGGGGAGCGATTATATCATACCCTCAGACAGGAACCTGCAGGTGGATGATGATGTGGTGGTGGGACTGAGCAGACAGCAGTGCAAAACAGCAGGGACACTGGCAGACCAGAATAAAGATGAGAAATTTTGCAGCTTAAATCGGTTGCCAGATTTGGAGGATGGTAAAAGATGTGGAGTGTGAAGGTATGTCAGGAGTGTGTGTTTCAGTGCAGCAACAGCTGACGGTCTGAACTATTTCACACATGTCTCTCAACAAAAGAAAAAGGATATAAAAATGTAACCCATGCAGCATGTAGCACAAATAGCTGTCTTTTTATTTAATTGCAGGAATGTGCAGCATTATATTGTGCACTATCTTCTGCTTTCTGATACTTAAAGGCTTTTAGCAAAATAAGATTAATGAAATTTCTGTTCTAAAAGGAGATGCAGATGTCCATTCATTCATTAAATAACTGCATGAGTTTGTCAGCATAGAGGAACCAGTTGACTCACTTCCCTCAAAACAGCTATTCCTTGTCAAAAACATTTTGTCAGTGTCAGACCACATTGCACCGTTTTGTCACACAGCTGTCAAATGCCCTAAGTTATGAATATAGTAACATCATCGGATGGCTGGGCTTGAAATTGCTGTGGGTTTATTGAATTCATGAATTTGGATTCAATTAAATTAACATGCTTGTCAGCCCTCTCATTATTTAAAGTCAATGGCTTTTCATGGATCTGCATTTGCCATCCAACCTCACTGGCTCAAAAGGACTAAAAATTTTAACGTGACTATACTTTCTATGTTTGGTTTTGCTCTCTCCACAAAGAGTTGAGGTCTAGAATTAATATTCATGCTAGAGTTAGGGTAATGTTGCATACAGATATGTTGCCATATAAATATTTCCAATCTTAACATCTTGGACAATACTATATATTTCCAGCATTTGGCACATTTTATTAAAAAATTTGTGGGATATAAGTATGGAAGAAATAACAAAAGACTAAGTAAGCAACCAGCTGATTCAATTTAAATTCTTTTTAAAGTTAAACTAGAGTTGAAAAGAAATCTGCATGACACTTTAGAACCAGCTCCGGTATGAAAATACTTGCCGACAATAATTTCAGCAGATTTTTCAACACTTTTCTTCTGAGTTATAATACAGCTAGCATGCCAGATGTGAGGCATATTTGTTTATACTTATGAGAGTGTCTTACATTCAGAAGGAAAGGTGGTGTTGGAAAGCTGTTTCACTGACTTCTCATTACTCACCCTCCATTCTTTTCCTTTATTTCCATTTTTATCAAATATTTTATGCACTAACTTTCTTGTTTACCCTCTGTACCTGTTATACATATTCCTTTGCTCTGTTCTTTTGCACACTCTGCCTGTGTAAGCACTTTGCATCCCTTTCACATCTCATCCTTCCATGCATAGGATAACAGAAGTCTATCCTGGTTATCACATTCACACCCCGCAGGGGTGCAGCTAATGAAACTGCACCCGGATTCCTCAAATCTGTCAATGCTATTTCATGTCTGAAACCTTGTCAGCAAATAAGTGTCTACCATGTCTCTCAGTTTCATGCCCAAGGGGACCTCCCACAAGTTGCTGGCAGTGAAGGAGTGACGGTTGTTGTGAAACATGACTGTCGTATTGATTGCACAGAGCACTGCAACAGCTGGTAGGCTGAAAGAGAGCACAGTGTGCCATGGCCAAGAATGCGATGTGGAGGAGTGAGCAAGTGCGAATGTCTCCCAAGGGTTATCCCTCTCAGGATCTTTGCATAATCCCTCCTGATGGATGCAGAAATCGATTTGGAGGGCGTGGCTGGGAAACAGAGGCCAGGAGGGGTGGAGCTGCTGCGGAGGTCTACAAACTCCATAATTGGAGTGTGCCAATTGTGTGCAAGCAAGCTGACAGACCAGAATATTTGAATATATACTTTGAATTAAAAAAATATAACATATGTATACCTAGTCAACCTAATTTAAGGAGGCCTTACAATGAAAGCACATTTTCACAGTACATGTAATTTAGTGAGCCATACAATCCAACTGTTAATAGATATGGATGTTTAAAAGAAACTAAAGATGAATAATCCATGACATTATTTAATGTAAAGGATAACTAAAAGCACCTAGCAAATTACATATGTTGCATGTTGAATATTCTTGATATGAACAAATCTTCCAGGGAATTTTAAAATTTCTGTTCCTTTGCATTTTGTGTCAGTCAGCCTGTTAATTTGGCATAGAAGGTTTTGGTCTTATGATTTCAGTGTTGGTGTTGCAGCAGTGCTTCAGTTCACATGTACTTTGTACGTTTTGTAGAACAAAGTCAGTAATTAAATTACCTGCAAAGCAGTCAGTAACCTCCCAGGCATCTGTTTTCTTATTCTTATTCAGAAATCCCAAACAAACAGTGCACATGGTTATTGCATAACCATTGTCTTTTCATGTATTTTTTTTTTTTTTTATCATCTCCACATCTGTGCTCTCATACATTATTTACTGGTAAACATGCTAGAATATATAGATGAGTCAAAAACTCCAGTTTCTGTTGTGTCTTTAAAATCTCATCTGACAGGTATTTACCGTATAGCATTTCAGGGCTGAATTCAATTGACAACTCAGAACCATCATTCATTAGGAGCCAAGTGTGTGGTGAATTAATTAAGTCAGTTGAGCCTACTATGTCGTGGTCTCAGAGCTCTGAGATCAACCAAATATAATAGTACTATTGGCTCTTGTCATTAACTACTTAATAGCTACAGAAGCTTCCAAACATCTGGCTGAACTCCAGTCTAACATCATTGTCATCGTTCTCCTCTTTTATGCACATTAAGGTCCACATCAGTCCATGTTGTTTTCACGCAAACACAAACAAGCAGGAAGAAAGTTGCACTACAGGTCTCTACCACTATAACATCCATCACCTCTTGAGATAAAACCCAATAGACACTGTTATAGATTCTCTGAATTATGGCTCATGCAGTTCAATGGTATTCTGATGAAGTAGATTACACAGCAACCAGGCAGCAGCCTTGCTCAGGAGGTGGTCGTTATTTAGGTCTCTCAGGCCTGTGTTCCATACTGATTACCTCTCCGTTTTCCCCCAGTACAGCACTGATATGTGATTGCAATTGATTGGAGACTGCTCATCATTCCTCCTGGGGCAACATCAGGAGTCATGGCACAAATAAAAGCAGGTGGATGGAAAATGAAGCAATGTGTAGAGGCTACATGGGTGTAATAAAAGAAGAAAATAATGTAGGGCATAGAGTTTGATAAGTAACCCTAATACATTTCTCTGTAATCTGAGTTGGTGTGGCCAGGGATCAATGGGACCAATGGGTGACATGTGTGAGAACTGAAGAGGGTTTTCGCATTGACTCCAGTAAAAGCTAATTTACTACAAGTGATAAACAGGAATCCATTTACATCTAGCCAGTGTGATGCTCTGCCATTTTAAAGAAACCAGATGAAACACTAATCAATCATACAGGCTAAATAACTGTAGAACTTAACAAGTTTATATGAACTTGCTAAGTGTGCATAAAGAACTACTAGAAATGATCAAGCCTCCAAACTGAAGCATTTTTGCAAAGACTCGTTTTGGTTTAGGATCTCTAACCACTTATGTTCAGAAAATTGCTGCAGCTTTACAGATTGCACTTACATTCTGCATGCAGATCGTGCTCAAGCACACAGTCAGCATATCTTAACCATCTGCTCTATACATGTGGAGCTCGTGACCCACTGAAGCGCTTTTTGATCAGCACAATTCGCTGCCCATGGTGCTGAAGCACCGCAGTCCACTTTCCTCTGCATTTTTAACACGCAAATATGTGTCGGACGCACAAGGCTCTCTCTGTCTGCTGGCACTGATATAAACAACATAGTGACAGATACATTTAAAAATGTTGCTCTCTGTTGCTACGCGTTATCTGCTGCCTGGCAGTCCACAATGTGTGGGCGTAGGAATCTATGTGGTCCATCGGTCAGCGGTCGGACACTGTTGCTGTTGCTGGCATGAGATTCCTCCCCTTCTCTCCCTCGCTTTCTCTCTTTCTTTCACACACACATACACACACAGCTGCAAACCCGCATTTACTTAGTAACTCATGCATGCAGGAGAACTGAAGGCAGCTTACACCCAAAGCCCTCACTGCAGGTAAAGTGTGGCGCTTGTCGTGCGACAGAGTAGACAACATTGATGAGAAGCTGGGCCATTTACCCTAGAAAAACAAAAGCTAGAGCCCACACGCGCACGCATGCATCACCAGTTTTTTATCCCCCCGCGTGATTCCTCCCTCGATACTAAATCCCTTCTCGCACATCTGTCCATGGCGCGTACGCTGCCTGGCCATCATATCTCGCCAGAATCAAGCGTAAATACCAGCCTGGTTTCATATGACACTTGATTTAATCACTTCTGGTGAGCGTTCAGAGCCGAACCTGCAAGAATAAGCGCGTTGTAAAAATCAAATGCCATACACTATTTTACTACCGCAAGTCAGCGAAAAGAAAAGAAGACGCAAAACACTATCAGAAGTCAATGCGAAGCACTGCCAGAAAATATAAAACATGCTTTTATGCCCTCGTAAAATCAGACCTACAAGGCTCTGTTGCACGAAGAGCGTTGAAGTCTGTAGGGCAGGTGCGTTCTGCATGTGATGTGTCGTACCGAGACTCCATACAAAAAATAAGAAAAAAAAAAAGAAAAAAAACAATATAGAAATGCATTTAAAAGGAAAACAAACATATTTTTTTTCTGCACAGTACCTTTACTTATTTCTCTTCCAAACGATGCGTCCACTGGCTGGAGCAAAGAGAGAGATTGCTTTCTTTTTTTCATCCAGCGTCGCAGGCTCAGCACCACGGCGGGAGAGGATGACAGAGAGAGAGAGAAAGAGGGAGAGCGAAAGAGAGAGAGAGAGAGCGAGAGAGGGAGGGAGGTTGAGGTTGCATGGACCTCTGCGTAGAGAAATATAGTTTAACTGCAGCAAGCATCCGCCTCTCCAACTGCTTTCTTTTCTAGCAAAGAGAAAAGCAGATTGCCTTTGGTAACAGGTGTTGTGTTATAAATAGGAAATAGTTCTGATACACAGAGTACAACATTAAGAGGACATATGCCGACTTCATGCTTAAATATGTTAAATGCGAGGTTGACAAAAAACAAGCCTGCTATACATTGAGGATTATTTTTAACTCTATAAAGACCAGACATCTCCCTATTAGGCATTATTAAATTAATCTGATTAACCTTTGTAAACCTTGACTGATACCAAAAGAAATGGGCAAATTCAGAGAAACAAGAAGAAGGGACTAAAAATATGCAGAACATGCCTTGTAGTATGAACCATTGGGGCAGATGTTACTTATTCATTATTTTAACATGCATGCTAAAAGCAACAGCCTGGATAAGCAAATTGCAATGAATTCTAGTATTTTTCTTTTCAGAATAAGCAAGATTAATTCATCAAGAAATAGTTCCAAGAATACATTGAAATGGGTCTGGTTGCACTGCAGTCAAAAGTTTGGACACACTTTCCAATTACACATGATGGGTAAGTAAGTGTGTCCAAACATGTGAATGGTAGTTAGTCATTATGTAGCCTGTAAAAAAAAAATATATATATAGGTGCTTTTCAGTTAAGCAATACAAATTACAAGTACAAAATTACAGGCCCATTTCCAAACTGCATTTTCTCTCAAAAGTGCTGGAAAAGATCATGTATACTCAACTGTGGGCCTTTCTAAAGGAGCGCAATATTCTAGAGATATTTCAGTCAAGTTTTAAATCTCTACATAGTGCGGTTATCAGGTCTTCTGAGATTTTTTAATTGTATTTTATTAGCTACTGACTCTGAAGACTGTGTTGTTCTTTTACTTCTTGATTTATCTGCAGCTTTTGATGCTGTGGATAATTAAATTTTGATATGTGGCCTTGAGCATTAGGTGAGCATTATATGCACAGCTCTACAGTGGTTCAGGTCTTGCCTTCCTGATAGAACATTTTGTTTCAGCCATGGTGATGCTGTGTCCTCTTCTGCCTTTTCCTTATATGGGGTCCCACAAGGTTCAGTTTTAGGCCCTCTACTCTTTTCTCTATAGTTGCTTCCACTAGGTTCCGTACTCAGGAAACACAGTATTCCATTTCACTGTTATACAGATGATAGCCAGATTTATATGACACAAACAAAGAACAACCCTTAAGGTCCATTTATGCTCCCTCATGTGGGTAAATAACGATGCTCATTTCAAACATTGTCATGCCTCGCCATCCTCATACTTCCATGCATGTTTTGCATTGCCATTGTTGTTAAGTCAATTCCTTCACTAGCGGGCAGTTCTGAGTTCACTCCCGTTAGTTTCAGACACCAATTGGCAGCGGTCATACATCGCTAGTGGTTTCCAACCTCCCAACACGCCCTAAACATTCAAACATTCTAAACAATTGCTATTTTTGTTGTCCTCATCTTCATTCTTCTTCTGCTTTCTTGTTCCCTTTCTGATCCTCTTCTTGTTTTCTGGTTTGTTTATTTTTCCCTGCTCGTATAGGTCAGCTATTCTGCTCATCACTGCCCCCACGATTTCCGGTGGTATTTCTCCGTCTGCTGTGCCAAGTGAGCGATAGCTAAGCTCCCTGAAAACGGACCAAATTACATGTGTACGAGTGTGTGAACATAACTGTCCGTCTGCGTATCCTTCTTAAGCGTCAAGCACAAATGGGCCTTTATTCTGACAGACTACTGCTTCAAGATCTTCATGACATGAAGGTGTGGACAGCCTGTAATTTTAATTAAATTTCAGCTAACAAAACTGAGGTTATGGTTTTTGGTGGTACAACTGGGTCCTCCCCTGTTGATCTGGGGTATTTGACCCAGTACAACAAGCTTGTCATCAAAAACCTCGGTGTTAAAATGGATTCTGATTTTAAGCTTGACAGCCATGATGCCTTTATAACCACTCGGCTGGACTACTTGTAATGGATTGTATTTGGGAGTTAGTGGGTCTTTCATTGCTTGCTTTCAAATGGTGCAAAACGCTGCTGCGCATCTTTTAACTGTCACACATGAACATGAACACATTTCTCCGACTTTAGCGTTACTCCATTGACTGACTGTTTATTTTAGAATCCAGTTTAAAATAATTTTATTTGTTTTCAAATCTCTATGGTCTTGCACCACCCTACCTCGCTGAGATCCTTCATCCTTATGCACCTTCAGCTGCTCCTAAAAAGCATAAGCTCTGAGGGGATCGGGTCTTTGCTGTTCCTGGTCCCAGTTTGTGGAACGATTTGTCTGTCAGGCGTCCAACTTGCCTGATTTTAAGTCACTTCTTAAAACTCACATGTTTTCTTTGGTTTTTTAACACTCTTGAGATTTTGACATTTTGCTTCGGTTTTTAATATTTTAACTTGTCTTATTTATTTGATTTTTATTGTTTTGCTTGATTTTATTCATTGTGCTTTTAGTCTTCTGTACAGCACTTTGGTCCTCAGTGGTTGTTTTTTAAAGTTTTTTATAAATAAAGTTGGAATGGACTGGATTGGATTGGACTGAAATGTCTTTTGTCTAAACAAATTATGCAATGTTTTCACTGTGGACAAACCTAGCTGATACACATTCAGGAGTAAAAGTACAGTAAAAGTCAGACACTGTGCAGGATTTTTTTTTTTTAAATAATAATCCTTTCTATTCATGTCCATCTGAATGATGTGAGTTTGGACCTTGCGTATGGCAGAGGGCAGTGCATCTTCAGTGAGCTGATTGGTTTGATTGGAGAAAATCCAGAGTTTGGCAGAGGTTTGCTCAGACATGTTGCATGACAAGCATCTTTTTAAAATCACTTTTTGTCTTATTAGGGTCAACTGAACATGGCATAGCCACAGAGGTTTATTGTAACAGAGGATAACGTGTGTAGGGCAGACAGAATCTGTATTTGCATCCAAATTACGAGGATAGGATTTTGCCCTGAATTTATCCCACCAGCTATCTTGTAAAAGGTCTGGATAACAGACTTGCACATGGGATAAGAGAACGAGTAAAAATGCAAATAATTAAGCCAAGTGAATTATTGTGCTGATGAAGTTTGCTGCTTCCTGTTGCTTTCGCCAGCCTGTACATATAATGTATTATATGTCTACTATAAGTATTTCAGTTGTCAGTTTTGTTAATATTGCCAGCACTGCATGCACAAATATGTGTACTTTTAATGTTATTATTATTATTATTATTATTATTATTATTATTATTATTATTATTATTATTAGATAAGTCACTGAACTCATTCATCATCCTTCTTCTATAAACCACTGCAGCTTTCTGTGCAGCCTCCAGTGTGCAGCCTTGTTCTCTTATGTGAGAACCAACCTCACTCGAACAATCCCCTGCTGTCTGGAACATTCACGAAAGAACAGCCATGGTCAATCGCTGACCTAATACTATGTGTGAGTCTAGGAAGACAAACACACCTTTTACACAGCAGGTACAGGTCGAATGAGGACAGGTTAAAGATGCACAGCTGAGCACCACATAAACTATCCAGAAGCATTGTAAATCTAAAGAGTACGTGGTGTGTATTTTGATAAACAACCATATATGAATACAGTCATTTTGGAATTACTGATCAACCTAATGCACATGTTTTTTGAGCATGAGAGCAAGCTGGAGTACTATGTAATAGTCCATATGGACAGAGGCTTTTTTTTTTCTTCTTTAAAGGGAAGAGGTTTCCATAGATGCAGCACTGAGTTCATTGACACTGGTCTTCGAAAGCATTTCTGAGTCCATGCAGCTATTTCCAAAAGAGAAATTGTGTTTTTAAAGCAGTGCTGATTTAGGGTCTAAAGATCATTGCCATTCACTATTGTTTTTTTGATGCTTTACGATGAAGTTGGCTTGGTTTTCTCAGCAGTTTGTGAATCAAGTCGTGGGAAAATCCAGACATGATACACAGAGTCGGTCCTTGGCATAGGCTGTACATAGGCGAATGCTAAGGGTGCCATGATCCAAGGGGGTGTCACAAACAGAAAAAGACAACTATTTTATTTCATAAGATTTTTTTTTTAAACCAATGCTAATACTAAAATTTGGAAATATATACCCACAGCAACATAACTTCATAACAATAGACTATTTTAGCTAAATAATGGAGATGCATGTTTTGTCTCTGGGTGCCTGGCCGCCTCACTACCTGTCCTCTGTGAGGGTGGGGCACAGGTTGAGAGGCTAGTTGTCTGATCTGACTAGACCTTGTCCCAACACCTGGAGACTGATACTGATACTCAGCAGGATTAAAATCCAAAAAAAGTGTAAAACAGTCCAGCCTTCAGGAGAGGAAAATAAGGAAAGAGGGGGGAAAAGCAAGAGGTACAGTTATGTCAGTGTGATGAGGAGAATTAGATAAAAGCTTTGTGGATCCCATAGTTACTGTAGTTGCAGTGTTAACTTGCTAGCTTACTTCAAACTAGTAGCATTGTTTATAATCAGCTAGAGTCAAGAGTTGACTGACATTTATGTTACTTCCACTTTAAATTCATCAGGGATATTTGGAAAGTTAATTTTGGGCCTGTTTAGGTGTTATTTAAACCTGTTGACTGTGTTTTTTTCTACTGGCATGTGAGTTAAAATGTTATTAATTTTCCATCCCCTTTAATGAATTTGTAAGCCTTTGTTTTATTGTGTCAAAGTTTATGTTCAAAAGTTTAAATATGTCATGTTCTGCAGTTAAAATGTATTATTGTTGATCATTTATACTTTAGCTTTATCATATCATTATACATCCACATCAGTCAAAAGTTTTTACACACTTTCACTTTGGAAGTAAATAGATTTTCATTCTTAGTTTATATTAGTCATTCATTTAGCATACCAAGAATTTTTCTATTTCTATTAAACTGTAACATCCAGTAGTCAAATACACGTTTCCTCTCTTCCGATACACTTTTGAAAAATTTCAATGGCCTCCACCTCCTGCATCGTTTGTTCCTCTCGGTGGGCTTTCTTTTAAAAACAGCAACCATGTTGTTGCAAAACTGCTGTTATAGATGACATTAAAAATTGACTTTGCACGAAGAAAGTCCAACAGAGTAAGTCTTTAAAGCGAGTTAGTTGAAGTGTTGTTTAGGCCTTTATTACAACAATCATGTCGCCAGCTTGCTCTGTTAGAATCCCGGAAAATAGCTGTAAAATCAAGAGGTCTCTGTGTTTTTCTTTGTAAAACTGTGCAATAGTTAATGTGTGTTGTTGTGTCTGCAGTGGTTTAATTCGTATTGTCTCGCTTGTTTTCATGTTCAGTATTTTTATTTTATAATGTAACATGAACATTTTTCTATGTTTATTTAAAATATATTTTATGTTGTGTCCCTTGTTTCTTCAGCTTTATTTATTGCGTTATTTTCTACTTGGAAAAAAAAAGGAAATTGTAAACACATACAAGCAGCTTCTGTGTAAGTGTATAAAGATTGATTGTGGAACTGAATACAAATGGCTGAATTGATACAAGGGGGCACCAGTTAAAATCTAGCCCAGGGCACCAAATTGCCCGGGGCCGGCACTGATGACACAAAAGTAAGGCCCTAATGATGTTTTGTATGTGGAGACAGAAGGAAGGATGATTTCACCCATTTCACATGAAGGAATCGTTGAAGGTGTGATCATGCTCAATTAACACTCCTACCATCCTAATTATTATTATTTATTTTTATGATGCTTTCTTTCTCATATAATTCAGTTCATTTAATTGATCTCATTCAGTCTCTGTCCCTTTTCTCTACCACAGGAGGACTGTTAGCTCCAGAGATGGCTGTGATTCTGAGTCTTATTATTTTCTCATTATCTTTGATCATGGTGTGAAGAAATACCACAATGGCTTGTCTTGGCATGATGCTTGACAAATCAGTTGTCTGTTGCAGGGAGGATGTGTAGTCATGTTTAATGAGCTAGCTCCTGCATGAGATTCCACATGCTTGTACACTACAGGCAAAAAATTAAAGTTACGTGTCTCTGCTGGTAATGGTTCATTTTATTTATTTTTTTATGTTTTTTCTGAATTTTCCAGAAGACAAAGAAGAAATGAAAATTCTCACGTCTATTTCATTGCTATGCATTCAAAGAAAATGAAATCTTCTTTCAGTAAAGTAGTTTGCACTGCATTTGCTCACTTCTGATCATCTAATTTCCCGAGACTGTGTGTCTTAGCTGGAAGAAAATGAGTAGGTCAGAGGAAAGAAAAACAAGACTGGCAGGAAAAATTTGAACAAGTTAAGAAGAAATAAGGTGAAGTGTTTCCTGACTCACCTTCTATTAACTATATCAAAGAACTTTCCTCCCTATCTTTACCCCTGCATATCTGATTCAATTAATAACATTGAGCTAATTAAGGCAGTGCTGTGGTAGCTGGCTTATTCAAAACACCTTTTTTTCTCTCTCTCTCAATAGATCATGGCTTCATGAACCCACTGTCATATCAACTAGTGTCATGATGAGATAAGCTATGATGACACTTTTTTATATGCTTTAATATGAGGATGTTGCAACATATTCTACATTTTATAATTTAAAGCCTTCACTGGCTTTGAGTCCAAATACAGCTTAGACTTTTGATGAGTCCTTCTGAGAAAAACCAAACAAAGACAGTAAAAAAAAGTAGTGGTGAAGAAGTACATTAAAGTACTCGATTACATAAAATTGTTATAGTACAGTTTAGATAGCAACACCTACTTTAAATAAATATTCACAACAGATTGTGATTTCTCCTTTACAGGTCCGAGTTATGGAGTTTGATGTCACAAGAAAGAAAGATTTCATGTGACCCTCTGTGTTGCAGTGTAGGAGAATCAGTCTGTAGTTAAATATGCTCCTCAGGTTGTCCAGCATGTTGTTGAAATGGTGTGAAGGGCTGTCAAATGTAGTCCTTTCCTGCAGCATCCTCCACTCTGACACCAGTCAGAGAGTCCAGCTCCATAGCCACAACATGACTGACTAAGGATAAGTTTATGGAATATGTTGGTGTCAGCCACCTTCAATCTGCTGCACACAATACATAAATGATGGCACCTGCCACCATCCACTTATAAAATAACCCTATCAAATGTTGAAGGACCACAGCTGCCTCAGAAAATAGAAAATGCTCTGGCTCTTTCTTTACAAGTCATCTATGTTTTTGGAGAAAGTCAGTTAATTTTTAATAAATACCCCCAGGTATTCATAATCCAGCAGAGTCCACATTTACTTTGATGGAAATGGAGTCCACTGGTGGACCTGACTACAACTAGATGTTTGGTTTTTGCCATGTTGATCTGCCGATGGTTCCGCTCACAACATGTGGCAAAGTTGCCCACCACTGTTGTGTATTCCTCTTTGGTAGGTGGCAGGTCTCTGTGCAATAGATGAAGTCACTGGTGTAGAGGGAGAAGAAAAGGAGAAAGGACTGTCCCCTGTGGAGCACCAGTGTTGCTGACCACTATGTCTGATACACAGGGCTGCAGGAGCACATACTGTGGTCTGCCAGTCAAGTACTCAACTATCCAGGACACAAGGGGGGAGTCCACCTGCATCAAGTCATCTTCACACCCAGCAGAGCTGAGCTGATTATGCTGACTGCACTGGAGAAGTAAGAAAAACATGACCCTCAAAGAACTGGCTGGTTTTAAACTTAGTTATTCAAACTAACTTCTATTAATCCTTTTTATAAAGGCTTTTTTTACAATCTAAAAAAGGACATGCACATTCATGCTTTTCTTTAGTACAGTCTGGTTCTTCGGCTCTACAACAATAAATATCTGAGTCCTCTTTTTTTTATTTTTGCACAAGAAACTACTACAAGCTACTAGATAAGGTAGTTTGCTCAAAGTTTAAGGAAAATCTGAACAATTGAAGCCCATCCAGTTAAGAAAAGATTGATTTCTGTGGCTTGGAAATTTATTTTTTTATTTAAAAAAAAAAAAAAAAAAAAAAAAAAAAAAAAGAGTTTAACAATTTTTCAAGCCACAAAATCTCATTCATGTTTTCAAATTACTTTCCAAAAGATTAAATAAAATTTGTGACATAACCAGGTGTTGAGTAAGTTTACATGGACAGGATCAAATGAAAATCCAAGGGACATCTGTCAATATTTCATTGTAAAAACATGTTTGATGATTCATTTCTGAACATCAGATAATAGTGAGTACAAAGATAGCGTATATATAACTATAATGATCTTGGAGACATCACTCTTTCTTATCAAGTTTATAAAGTAAAATTAATTGTCTTGCTGCGTCTCCGCCCAGCTTCAGATATGTTTTGGTTAAGTCAGTAGTATTACTTTCGAATAATGGTGAAAGCATTTCTTTTTTTGCAAGGCAGCTCTGTTTCCTCTCAAATGGAGGAGGACAACTGACACCTTGCAGACTGATGAATTATTTCCCAGAATTACAACTGACCAGACTTGTTTCATAAAACTCTGTCAGGACCAGTGATGCCACAGATTACTTGAAAAAGTAATCTGACCACTGATTACTGATTACTTCTTTAAAAAGTAATCTAGTTACTTTACTGATTACTAAGGTTTAGAAGTAACTAAGTTAGATTACTAGTTACTTTATTAGTTAAAACCCCCCAAACAAAAAAATGACAATCGATTTTTTTTCGCATATACTTTACTGAAAGTGCATTAGTTACGAATGGTGACTTTACAATGTTTTGCAACTTGTAACTTTTAATTGTTTTTCACCTTCTATGAACATAGTCAGTCTCTTATTAACTTTGTAAATCATTCAGTGCTTCTTCCCTACCATCATAAGTAAATACATGAGTTCATGTCACGTTCTCCGATAACCGGACTTTAACGTCCACCTCAGTTCCAGAGGCAGCTTGCAAGTTTTGAAAATTACGGGGGGAAAAAAAAACGAAAAAAAAAAAAAAAAAAAGCATAAGACAAATCTGCATTATGTTTTACGTTTACACATGAGAAAATAATGAAATAGTAACGGACTTATTAAAAAAAAAAATCAATTCGGTTTGGAATAGGTTCTGATGAGGGAAGTGGAGAGGCGGACCTCCCATCATGCACCAGGATAATAAGTTTCTATATCATATTTTTTTCTAAAGTCATGTGCAGTGAATGATTTGTGTTTGTCGATTTAAAAAAGGTCAAGTTTCAGCGAAGAAAGGTAACTGCATGCTTACGAGTACATAAAATTTCTGTACCACCGTTAATGAGAAGGTGTGTTGAGTTAGATAAATACACTTTCGTCCACGGCGCTTGATTTCAAATCATATGTGAAAGGAGTGGGGAGTGCCGAAGTAACGCAGGACGAATATGAAGAGTAACGGTAATTTGATTACATTGTAGGACATCCTAACGCGTTAGATTATATTTTGTTAAAATATGTAGTCAGATTACTGTAACGCGTTACTTTGTAACGCGTTACTGGCATCTCTGGTCAGGACTGCCATGATCTTTTAAAAATGGCGAACATAGAGCCAAGCCATCTGCCACAACTTCAAGGACAAGCCAAGCGAGCATTTGATGTAGGGAGGGGTGGGGACAAACTCCATTTGTTTTGATACTTTGTTATGCAGTACTTTGAAAATAATGCATTTAGTTGTGAATTAAGCATTTAAATATTCCTATTTTTGCCAGTAAAGAGACTGGAAAAAAAAGTTTAGTTAAAACTAATAATAAGAATTTGTCCCAGCTTACAGTTTGTTTAAAAATCTGTGAAGAAAAACATTAATTTTCATTTAAGTTGCTTCAGCTCCACTTCTGGTCCAATCACCTTCCTAGCACTCCTGACCTTTGGCTGATGTTTACATGATCTGACAAACTCTGACAAACACCCAACATCTTCTTTTCAAATTGCAGGATTGTTTACCAGACGTGGCATCTCAGCTGACTGGCCTCACGACTTATGCGCTGCAAGTGTGTTTCCATGGTAACCATGTGTAGTATTGAAGAGGAGCTTTGAGAGGGGGAGAGACACTGAAGCTAAGAACTGTAATGTCTTATTATATTTCTCCTCTCTTCGCCCATTATTTCCTCCACAGGTAGCTGTAGCTTTAATATTACATCACAATGGAAGCCAAATTGCATGCAGCGTTTGTTAAAGACTTTTGCTATTGTCCTGGAAATATTAGCATGGATACACACCTCTGTTTCAATCCATTAAGATTATTACCTTTTCTTTTTATCTCCAACTCAGGGTGTTGCCAACATTATTTATAATTTGGAAAAATAAAAAAAATCAGAAACACATCTAATGTTCTATTAGTACATTCAAACATTGCCATTTTCACAGGGAATGTCACCGGACATCACCTGAAACTTAGTCTAAGATTGTTTGCTGCCACATTTACAGGAACATGGCAACCGTTTAGAGGGGAAAATGTGTCAAAATATCAATTTAACTCATGGCACAAAAATCTACATGATGAGGGAAAAGGGTTTTTCGAGTATGAATGTTGGCCATGTCAGCAGTGGCCTCATGCCTGGACAGAGTAGAGGGCAGCATCACTGGATTCAATTGGGATGCAATCAGCACTCAGGCAGACAGAACACAGAGTTCCAGCTGATCCTGACAGATGCTGTGCATCATTAAACAGGAATCAAACACAAACAGTGATCCAAATGCACAGTATGTCTCTCATATATTCACTTATTTGCATTTAAACATGAAATTAAAAAGACATTTCTGAATAATAATAGACAAAACACATTAATGTCTACTTGCCAAATTTAGCTCATTATCCCACGCAAATTAATGTGAACTCCCTTTCTCACATACAATAATTTTTCAGTCTCCTTGCAATTGAATTAATTGTGCACATAGCAAATGATTCGCCTTTTATCTGTTCACTGACTTGCTCCTACGAGGAGAGTCGTTATTCCAGTGGAAGACAACCCAAACACTGTTCGCATATAAGAAGAATCTCTGTCTAATGACTGATTATAGCTTAACCTTTGTTGCTGTTTCTGTTTTTGGTACCAACGCTGCTTAAAATCATCAGTGTATCAATATGCACACAACCACTGGGGGCACCTTTTCCACCAAAAGGAACAGTTTTCCACCAAAAGGAACAGTTAGAGAACTCAAAGCGGCGGTAGGAAGGATATATAGAACTTTACCACCATCTAGTGGCAGCTACTAAAAATTGCCCCAACATCAAACAAGTGCGTCTTATCAAAACTAAATTTTAAGTACAAATTTCCTTCCAAAAACTATTAAGGTAGTCGTAAAACATTGCTGTTAATAGTGTTAATATTGTGATTCATATTATTTGCTACCAATTTGTGTAAAAAACATTTAATTTGTATTTGTTGTACTTACATGTGAATCTGCATAAACACATATATAATCTATATAATTCATATATAATTATAATCATTTTTAGCAAACAAATATATTGATATATTGAGGAGATCTAATAATCTAATAGCATATGTTGTGCTGTATTGAAGATCTGTTTTGTTGTTGCAGGCCTGGCCATTTAAATGTGATTTGGGATAGGTAGGTGTGGCCTAAGGGAGCAGTTGGAGCTGACCTGTGTTATGGTCATTGTTAATTTTAACTGCTTCTCTCAGGTAATTCTAATGTGGTTGTATGGGGTCAGTCTTCCCTCCATTATGTTCTAAAATACAGATGATTAAATAGTGCCATGTTTAAGAAATCTTGACCACTTGCTTTTTCACAGTCACAACCTCTTCTTTGGCCTCTGATAAACAGTCAGTCAGGCCCAATAAGGTTGTAAAAGTCCAAACTGATGCAAAAGGAGCAGATGATTTCTGTGTCAGCATGGCTATCCTTTGCATCATCACAATGAATTAATTTGCTTATATAAAGAAAAAGTTTGATTGAATCAAAACTGATTTGCTTGACACATTTGTCACAGGATATCTTGGAAAATGGCAAAATTTTTATCTTTTAACTTACAGCTTATCTGAGGAAAAAAGTACATGATGCTGTAAAGTTTTCTGGGTGAAGGACGAGTGTTCAGGACAGGATGCAGGATTGTAATAGATGATGAATGGTTTATTCTAGAACTCAAAACAAGGCTGGGCATGACGCGGTTAAAGTAATACTAGAAAAGATTGGTAAATGGTCTGTACTTAACAATGACAAGGATCCACAAAAAAAAAAAAAATGATAAACTGTGACGCTGAAGCCATGTGACATGCAGGCTATGAAACCAGACTGAAACCAAGAGGATCTGACAAGGAGTGACACAAACAGGTGAAAGGAATCTGTAATCAGCCCAGGTGACCTGATGAACCTGAAGCCTGAACAGGAACCCATGACCTAAATACAAGTTGAAAACACAGTAACCTGAGTAACACAAATTCTTAATTTTACTTGAACCCAGAATGACAATCTAAAACATGATCCTAACAACAACATAACAAAACCTGACTATAAAACAAAAACCTTAACATGACATTATAAACCAAGAACCCTAAAGCCATAATATAAGCAAAAGCCTAATACACCCCATGATCCCAAAACAAGGTCTTAATTTAAACATAGGACCCATGATCATGTCAGGACCCACACATATCCCATAATCATGACAGATGCACACTTTCAGTATACAATATATATTCAAGAAGCGCCTGGAGTCTGATGGGATATCACATAAACACAAAGTAATTATTTCAGCTCTGCAGCCCCCATACCACTGTTCTAAACTATATAATTAGGTGTAATATTTATAACTACTGCCCTGTACACACAGAAAAAACATCATATACAAAAAGTCAAAATTTAACCTTTAAAATTCCAATTAGAAACTTGCCATTTAAGTGCCAAACCACAATATATGATGATTACTGTGCAAACACTATTCACAGCTGATTTTGTTTTCTTTATTGTCAGTGTTTTAAATTACATACATGTCTGAAAGTGGTCTCATTATTCATCATTGCCTTTAAATCAAATAAATATAAACATTTCTGAAAGCTCTGTGTTGTTTTGGGTTGGTGTGCATGGCAAGTCATGATGTAAATGACACAATATGTTCAGCTTCAGTTATACCTTAAATTAGTCTTATAAAGACATCAAAAGTGTCTCAGCCCTCATGTAAATGTGATCCAGACAGCAGACAGAAAACTGAGATGTGCATATTTTTACATAGTTTGTTTGACACTGACTGACTGAGGCTGGGAATAGCATGTTTGTGAAAACTCTACACCCAAGCAAATTAGGTGGATAGATGGTCACAATGTTAGTAAGTCTTATAGTCCAGCACAGGGGAAATTTGAAATGTTATTGGTTTGTGATTTACTTAATAGAAGTAAACAGGTATGAAATATAAGTTTAATACAGCTTTCCAACTCAAGTGTACAGAAGACGGTAATTTGTAGCAATTGCAAAATAAAATGCTAAATTTTGCTAATATAATATGCTGCCATGAGCAGAATGCAAGTCATAAAAACTGCTGTATAGTTTTCAATAAGGTTAATAATCAAAATGATCCTGGTGGCATTGGAGACAGGGCAGTACTTTAGAAGTGACTGAAACAAAACATCCTATTAGAGTAATTTGGCATTTGTACTGCCAACTATAATAATAAAAACAACAGACTTTCAAGATGCAGCTACTCATGTTGAACAACAGATTATCTGAATTCATCAAGATTACTTATGATACTTGTTTCCATCATCTCTGTTCCTCAGGTTTATCCAGGTCATCAGAAACTGAAGGTGCATCTTTCTGCTCATGGTAACCAGAAAGTTATTTAGTCTGTCAGGGAGGTTAAAATTGATGTCCAAGGTAAGATTTAATGAAATAGAAATTATGGTTTATAATTCTGAGAGCAATCACACAGCATGTCAAACAGCATACCAGCCATCTCACACCCTCCTCTCGCACTTATTAGACATAGTACAAAAACATAGTTTCATACTAACAGGAATCTATGCAAATCAAGCCTTTACTATAGTAAAGTGTGGTACAGTAATAAAAATGTCTGTTACAAAAACTGGGGGATAACAATCAGTCAGAGTTAGCTTGGTGTCAGTCAGTAAACCAAAGGCTATTTTACTGCTTATGTTTTGGTCGCTGTGCACTGAACCTACATGCATCTTGATTTGTAGTCCACTTCCTGTATTTCCTCTTCTTTGATTCCAATCAGAATTCATTTATGCGTTCACAATAAAACAAAGCAGACTTTCCAAGCAAATGGACTTGGATTTTAATCAAAAGGCCTGGTGTGAATGCACCCTCAGACTCCATAGTGTAGCACTGAATAAGATCCATTTGATCATAAAAGAAGACAACACAGAGGATCAATGCATTAAAAAAAATAAATAAAAATTCAGCATCCTTGAAAAAAAATTCTTTTAGTACATTTTAACACACCCCTTTTTGTCACTTGCCAAATCCTGCTGCGCTTTGAGAACTTACCCATCCCCTGAAAAAATGACTGAGTTTAAAGATTTTCCTACATTTAGATTTTACCTTTAATCCTTAAAATGTCCTTAATTCCATACAAATGTTTGGTAGCCATTTCTCTGAGTAACCTGCACCTTGGAGTTTTTGGACTAGCAAGTGGAGCTGTAGGGCTTCAACAAGTATCCAATACCTTAGAAGCTTAGGGTTAGAGTCCAAATTCAGACACATAAGAATGTATTCAGACCCTCACATAATAGGTGGGTACGTTAAAATTAGTTTTCTTCTAAGGCTTTAAACTATTTTCCATGAATTTCTCTCCTCCAGTGTGCTTTAAATATGCACACAGCTGCCACACAGCTGTTGAAAATCAACTATGTTAAAATTAAAGTTTGTGAGAGTTTTTACCTGGATGTACATTATAGCACAGAAACAACACTGGTCTATCCTTGTCACATTGTTTCATACTGTATATGATTTGGAGATTAAAGGACCAGCACTACACTACAAAAGCAATAAAGTTAACTTGATTTCTCTCTTTTCTGTAGTTCAAACTTTTTCTCTCCCTAAATCTCTCCCCAGATGTTTCTCATCTGTTTTTCTTCATACTGTCTATAAAAGCTCATCAACAGGAAATTGTTGGATTTTCTCTCTGTGTAGTGCCATGAAATGTTTTTTTTTTTTTTTTTTTTTAGTATTGTCACTACATCTATAAGATTTAGATAAATGGTTGGTTTTAGCTCAATCTTTCCATAAGCACCATTTACTATTTCAAAATTAGCAATCTGTTATATGTGTCGTGAGATGAGACAAGGTGAAGTTGACATGAGGTGAAGACCGCCTGTGTTGTTGATCTTTGGGTTCCAGCTACACAGGAAGGTGAAGATGGCTCAAGCAAAGAAGAAAAGTCCAATACTCAAACACACTCTGTTTAACCACTCTAGAAATTGAATTTCTGGATTGTCTGGTGGAGGCTGAGAAATCACACCACATAAAACAGTTTGTTGTGCAATAACTGGAAACCAGTGATAGTAAATACACATTCACATACCTCTGTTATCTGCAGAATGAGGGCAAAAGTGGACAGATGAGAGCAACTGAACACCTTGTAGTTTTCATTAGCATGCAAGCCAACAGCTCTCTGCCCAGCACATGGTGTAGTTTTTTCATTTTTTGTCTGACTTTCTTCCTGCATTTTTGCCTGCTCTGTTCTTTCCTCCTAACACACACACACATCACCAAACCTTCATTCATTCATTCATTCATTCATTCATTCATTCATTCATTTATTCATTCAGTCATTCATTCATTCACCAAACCTGATTCACATAATGTCTGATAAAGAAGAGAAATAAAGACAAAGCCATGAATTAGCATCACTTTTTTGTGATGGATGGTAAAGCTGACAGGCTCTGTAAGGCGGTTGTTTTTTTACTGAGGGTAGCAGTGATAACATTGGAGAGCATCTCTGTACTGTTTTCTGTTTCAACGTATTGATGACTGAGACTCTTCATCCTGTTTAAAGTCATAAAGACAACTGATGCAGACCCTGCAAAGTCCACAAGATGGTGAACAACTTGTTAGATTACAGAGGTTTCAGTGATACCTGACAATTTTCCTCAATTTTAAATGGACATTTTTCTCTCTGCGAAAGTAATTTTAGAGAGGATACAGATATGTTATTTGTATACACTTTGGCAAATGATCATTTTTGTTCCTTTAGGATGAAACAACCTCATATGCCACTTTTCTTTCTGTGTCATTGAATGAAATTGCTCACTATTGTTATTTTTAGCAAGACTTTCATGGTTGATCTCTATGGTGATTCCACAGAGAACAGTGATTTTTGCACCACTGTTTCTAAATGTCACAGTTTGAAGACTTAAATCCAACAACATATTAGTGCTGCAGTAGTTTAAAACAATGTCTAGTTTAAACATATACAATAAATGTGAATTAAACAATAAATAATATTTTTTTAAAAATTGAGAGAATTGCATGAACTGTTGAACTCTTTAAAGTTTTCTTGCTTTGGGTCTGACCTGATTTAACCATCATGGTGATTAAACTGTGAGAGATTCTCAGGATCAGACTGTCGATCTCCCCGTCTGTTTCACTTGACTCATGGTCCAAACTTTGACATTTCCCACATATTTTTTTTATTTACAGCTTTAGGTCCATGATGCAGACACAAACTAAGATAAAGCCCCTCAGGTTATTTACTGGTTAAGTCTGAAGAAAGAGAAAGAATTAATTATATCAGCGTTGTCACAGTTTCACGCACACCCGATCAGCCTGCTTACTGGAACTAATTATTTGTAGGAAATGCTTCAAGAGATTAAATGTTCTTTATCTTATTGGAACGAGTAAAAGAACTAAACCAGTGATAATTTATGTTAAAAAAAAAACATGTTTAAGCATGACGACACAAACTTAGTGACATAGTCAACTAATTATGAGCATTGTACCATAAATATCTGGCTTTAAGAAAAGCCATTTAATAATTTCTTTTATTCTGTTATTAAACAAAATACAACATATTTTCTTATTTTATGCTGACAGCTTTCATTTTCTGTTTTTCACCAACCTGTTCTGACAAGATGATTCCAGAAAAGTCTTGTAACTGTTGTTCAGTGTTGGAGAGAAAGGCTTACTCTTTACTCTTTACTTTTCTACTTTTTTTGTAATGAAACAAACAATACAGCACAAAACAACTACCTCTAAGGGTTTGATCTCACATAGACTCTCCTGCATATCTGTTAAATCAAAATCAAAAAAAAGAAAACAAAACATGAATAGATAAGCAAATTAGACTGTAGTCTAGGTAAAAAAAAAAAAAAAAAAAAAAAAAAAAAATACTGTGCAAATACATGGTGTGATTTAAAACACTTCCAGACATACAGCAGGAAAACTGAAAAAAAACATTTAAAAAAATATAATTTTTGGACAAAACTTTATTTATTTGTACAAGCACAAAAAACTTTAAATCAAAATAGGTTTTTTTCTGCGTTTTATCATGGTGTCTTTATGTTTATGAATTCGTATGTTGTATATTTGTCTTTATCTTTATCACCTTCCAAATTCTGTATTTATTTATTTATTTATTTATTTATAATGTACACACACAGATTTGCTGGTATAAATTGCACTGCAGCACCAATCTGTTAGGTGAGTAGGAACTATTTGTGTGTAAACCATGTTTCCCGTCGTCTCGACGGGGTAATGGACCACATATGGTGCGCGGACCGGTATATCAATAGTGGCGATTTTTGTACATCATGGTTCTGTAGAAATATTTAAGCTGGGGATTTATGTATTTGTTTTTGTTTCGCACATAGGTAAGACAGTTTAAAACTACTTTATTATGACTATTGCTAGCATTAGCAGACTGCAGCTACAGCTGCTTGTTGAACGTGCTCGTATTTTAGCATTATGAGCTAACGTTGCAACGGTGCAAATTTTGATGGAAGAAATTACGTTGTATGCATTGTTTAGGTTTGTAATACAAAACTTGATTTTCAAAGACGACTTTTATGTTGCTTTTGTAGCATAAAACTGTTTTTTGCATAAATTCAACACTTATTCTTGATTAGTTTTGTGCAACTCATACAAAGCTAAGGTGGCATTTAGCTTCAGTTTGTTGATTTAGTATTACACTATTGAAAAACATCGAGCCATGAGGTGTTTAGATAATCTTAGAGTGAACTGACTTTGCTTTGAGATGTTATGAAAGACTGGCTTTGTAAAGACCTCTTTAATATGTAGTTAAAGGTGTTAATGTACTTATTTTTTGTTATTTTTAATTTTTATAGTGGTTCCAACTAGCATAAAACAGCCTTTTATTTGAGTAAATCCAGAGGTGAATCAACAACCATGACATCACTGGTAAGTTTTAAGACATTTGTTACTTCTTTCTGACAGCAACCTTATTCCTTCTCTGTGGGTTTCCTGCTGTTCCTGTTATTACTATGTGCAATTATAAACAACCAAGACTTATTACTCAAAGGTTTTTTCTTGCTGGCTTTTTCAGATAAAGACTTTCTTTATTATAATCACTGTACTATAAGAGATTATCATGCTACAAATTACCGTGCAGCTTAAATTGTAATTTCTTTCTCTTTCCAAGGTATTCCTGTTACTTAGATTGACATTTGAAATGATATTAGCTCACATAAGCCTTTTTCACCCATGAAATATTAATATTATTAGGTTCAGCATTCAGGTGAGCAATGGCATGTAGGCACTCAGAAATTGTACACTTTTGTGTAGTTGTCCTTCAGTGTTCATTCAGACAAGTCTTTGTAAGTGGCAATTAATCAATATGAGTGATATTGAAAGGACTGTTAAACAGTCCTTATAGTCACAGTTCTTATACAACCTTTTGTGTCACCATTATTCATATTAGCATACCAAACATACATTTCTTGTGTGAGACATTGCAACAGTGAATGGGGGCAGATGAAAACATTTTTTCTTTATTTAAAAGCTTGTTTAATAGTCCTTGTTAGACTCAACAGGGTTCAATTGCTCCAGTAACACCAATTGCGCTATTAACTGCAGAAAAATGTTATTTTTATTTCTCATGAGGGCACAGAGCCAGACATTTGACAAAAACCAAACAAAGGATATCAGCACAAACATCAGTTGTCAGGCACAGTGATGGATCAGTAATGAGGTGACTGGGGCCACAGGACCTGGGAATTTAATGTTATTAAGTTGCCCATGAACTCTTCTGTCTACCAAAATATCCTGGAGTCAGATGTGAGGACATTTGTCTGACTGCTAAGGTATGGACAAAATCAGGTCATGCAGAAAGAGACTGATCCCAAGAACACCAGTAAATCTATAAAATGAACTGCTGGAGAACAAAAGTCAGTCTCCAAATCTCAACGTGATGCAATGCTGTGGTTGGACTTAGGAGAATTGTGCATCTGCAAATGTCTGAAAACCTCAATGAACGGCATTGTAAAAGGAAAATCTTTCTCCAGTTATGTGAGAGACTTGATTGTTATATGGAAAACAATTACTTCATGTTATTACTGCTAAAGGCGGGTTTCATAGGACACTGAATCATGGATGCGCTCATTTCATCCACACAATGTTTCTGCATCTTGTTTTTTTATGTGCTAATACATGAAACTTTAGTATTAGAAGAGGGTGTATTTCCAGACAGTTACGTATGTAATATCTTGAACAAAACATTATTTTTCATTTACCTCACCTTTAATTTTTGACTGTAATGAATTTCTTACAGGGCAGCAGCAGCAGTTCCTCAACTACAGAGTACACTGTACGAGTCCCCAAGTGAGTAGAATAGACCATCAAGTATCTACTCAGAACATACGTGATCTTTATCTGCATGATTGAAAGTGACAAAACAAAGCTTGAAGGATTTTATTCTCCAATTTTTCTGTGTAGTTTTTAAGTATTTTTTCACATAAGTGATGCAGAAGGAAATGGTGATTTAAAAAAGAAAAAAGCTAAGTTGAACACTGTTTGTATTTCTGTTTCTTTCCTGTAGAAACACCAGCAAGAAGTACAACATAATGGCATTCAATTCAGGGGACAGAGTCAATTGTTCAGCCTGGACACAGGTGGGCTTCATGTTACTGTTTTTATATTTGACACCTAGAGCTTAACTTGTTTAGTTTGTTCAGTCAATATGACGGGTTTTCTTTTTTTGTTTTGTTTTTTTAAGTGCTGTGATTGGTTTTGAAAAGAATATAAAGAAAAATCACAGATTTCTGTGGTAAAACCTTAAATTAGGTCCAACTTCTTAACGTGGCTCTTTCCGTCTCTTTACAGGCTCGCATGGAAAGAGACATGAGTGCCAGGCGGATATACGGGGAGGAGGAGACCACGGAGAGTGGTGCAGGCAGCGAGTTTGGGAAAAAACAGCGTGAGGAAGCTCGGCGAAAAAAGTTTGGCATTGTAACTCGCGAGTTCAAAGTGGAGGATCAGCCATGGATCCTAAAGGTCAATGGCAAGGCTGGTAAAAGGTATATAGAGAGGCTCTTCTTTACTCTCAGTTTTATCAACATTTTTTACTAAGCTTGCTAAGTCTAACTGTATTTAAGAATTAAATGAAAAGAGAATTCAGAAAGTATATCCTTTTGACAATTTAAAAGAAAACAGATCCAAACCAAATTTTAGGTGTTTTTTTTGTCTATGTTCAACTTTTCCACTGGCTTCCATGACATTTGGCTCCTTAATTTTGCATACTTGATCATTATTTATAAAAGAAACTGACCATTCCTTTAATTCATAGAGAATATGTTGAGGAAGATCATATTTCTGAACATTTATAACCCCTGTTCATGTCTTTGTTAAGACAATTAACCTGATATTTTGCTGCAATGTGCAAATAGGTGCCTTTTGTTATGTTGCTAAGCTTTTCTTCTGTCTTTGTCAGATTCAAAGGTATAAAGAAGGGTGGTGTTACAGAAAATGCATCCTACTACATCTTTACGCAGTGTCCTGATGGAGCTTTTGAGGCCTTTCCTGTTCACGGGTGGTACAACTTTATGCCGCTTGCAAAACACCGAACTTTGACAGCAGAAGAAGCTGAGGAGGAGTGGGGCAGGTGGGGAGAGGAACAGTGTTTGGATAAATGTAGAAAAATGAGTACTTAGAACTAGTACGTTTACTTCAGCTTTGCAAAAGTTTCAGACAGCACATTGTCCCACATTCCCCCCTTTTTTTTTTTTTCTTTTCAAAAGGCGCAACAAGGTGGTCAATCACTTCAGCATCATGCTTCAAAGACGTCTTCGGGAGCAGGAGCGTGGTGAAGAAGACGAAGACGAAGCAGATAAATCTGGGAAGAAGAAAAAAAAGGGGGGTGGGAGAGGGGGAGACCTGCGCATTCACGATCTGGAAGATGATCTGGAGATGAGCAGTGATGACAGTGACAGCAGCATGGGAGAAGGTAAGGAGGAGGAAACATGAAGGGACTGGAGGCAGCCACACACACTTGATATTCTTTTCTCAACCACTTGTGTCCTCTTTTTATGTAACAGATGGAGAAAGCAAGACAAAGGTGAAGAAAGATGCAGGGAAAGGGAAAGGAAAGAAAAAAAAGCGAAAGAGCAATGAAAAAGAGGCCCTGGAAGACAGCGATGATGGTGACTACGAAGGTCTAGAAGTGGATTATATGTCAGATGAAAGCAGGTCAGATTACAGAATTTCTCTTTATGGATGCAGTGTCCCATTGTCCCTTGCACCTTAAGCCTCTTTTTTAGCTTTTGCTGATGTTTATTTGTTTTTGTTTTGTTTTCGCTTTGCTACGGTATCACATTATGTTGTTGCTTTCTTTGTAATGTGTTTGAAATGAATAAATCCAATTAGGAAACGTAGATAAATTCCTAAAAGCAAAAAATGAGTCAGCCTGTGAAAGAGCACAATCCCATCTGAAAGCCATTTGTGTAAAATTCTGGTTTTTATAGATGCATACTTTAAACAGAAATGTGTCTTTTTATTTTATTTTTTTTTTTTTTTTTTTAAGGTAGAGATTTCAGCCACTACATCACCACACACTAGATTTAGGACTAATGGGAGGAAACTGGGAGAAAGTCTTGTTTCTGTAATGCATTGCTTTGATTTTCTACTTCAGCTCAGATGAAGAGCCAGCCAAGGAAAAGCCCACTAAAGAAGAGGAGCATCCTAAAGGTCAGTGCTGTTTTAGGTAAATCAAAACAAAAATATCTAGCATACACAAAACAATTTACTTTAATAAATATGAGATGTGAAGAATAAAAACAAAAGCATGATGCAGAGCCAATTAAGAATTCGTAAAGATGTCATGTCAGTTTCAGTGATTGTCATGGTTTTATACAGTTTTCTCTCTAAACGTTTTCTCTGTTTGTAGGAATCGATGAAGCATCTGAGAGTGAAGAAGAGAGTGAGGAGGAGAAACAGAATGAAGATGAAACAAAGGAAGAGGAAGAAGAGGAAGAAGGAAAGAAAACCCCAGTTCAAATGGAAAAGAAGAAGAAAAAAGGTCTAAATTTAGTGAAGATGTGATTTTTTTTTTTTCCCCCATGTTTCCTTGAAATATGAGTAAATGTTAAATGCGTCATGATTTAAAAAAAAAAAAAATCAGGGTAAAATGATGCTGAGTTGTTTGTGCTTGTTTGCCACAGACAGTAGCGGCGAATCGGACAGCTCGGATGACAGCGACATTGAAGGAGAGATGCCCTCCGCTCTATTCATGGTGGTTAGTGTGTGTGTGGGCCTGAATAATACTCAGCCTGGCCAAACTAAAAAATTGCCACCTGGATTTAACTAAGCAAATAGGTACGACCCTCCTATTGGATAATTTTATAATTACTTTCAGCTAGCAACAAGTTATTTAGCTCCAACTGATGCAATGAGTAGCTTCTCATTTCCTAAACATCCATGTGGAAAGACACATCCTGTGGTCATGCAAAAGATGTTAGTCTGTTTAAGAAGGGTCAAATGACTGTTATGCTTCAAGCAACATCTAAGGAGATTAAAGAATATACTACCACTGGGTTAAGAAATATCTAATGCATTATTAAAAACTGGAAGGATAGTGAGGAACCATCATCTTCGAGGAAGATATGTGCTGGAAAAAAATCCTTAGTCACTTAAATGTTTGGCGAAATCAGATCGAATAAAAACAACAGTAGAACTCAGCGCTGTGTTTAATAGTGAAAGTAAGAGCATTTATCACACGCACAACGTGAAGG